>NC_057813.1:507886054-507958246 GCF_018294505.1 Triticum aestivum
GCAATGCTCGCTGTTCATCCAGAGAGGCAGCATCGATCGGCTTCAGTTAGTAGCAGTAGCGAAGGAATCACTCGATCGGGTTCAATTAACAGCCATCGATCAATCGCTCGGGTTCAGTAACATGTAGCCTGCAGTGCAATCGCTCGGGTTTAGTTAGAACCCAATGCCTCGCTCGGGTTCAGTTAGAGCCAATGCCTCGCACACACGCGCGTACGTGTACGAGAGAAACGCGCATCGCTCGGCCCCCGACCACCCACCGTAACCGGGAACTCCCCGAAATTTTCCTCGCCCTCACTTCTACCACGGTTTTTCCGTCATGGACGGCCCAAAGAATGTCATGCAGCTGCGTCTCCGGCCCACCCAGGACAAAAGGCCCATTTTCTATCATGATTTTTGTCATAGAAGTAGGATCCCACCACATCTATGATGATACCGGGTTTTGTCACAATTATCGTCATAGAAGTGTCAAATGTATGACAGAAAAAAGTTTCGTTCGACCCAAAATGTCACGGATGTGTCTTTTTTTTGTAGTGTATTGGGTGTGTTGAGGACACAAGAGACTTTTTCTTATTTGGTTGCAGGGTTGTTTGAGAGAGACCATCTTCTTCCTACGCCTCCCACGGATTGATAAACCTTAGGCCACCCACTTGAGGGAAATTTGCTACTATCCTACAATACTCTGCGCTTGGAGCCCCAACACGAGTCTAGAAGAAGAAGGTTGCGTAGTAGACATCAAGCTCTTTTTTGGCGCCGTTGTTGGGGAGGTGAGTTCTTGAAGGTATATTTTTGGATCTTGCAATCGAATCTTTTAGTTTCTTGTTTTATCACTAGTTTAGTTTATAAAAGAAAACTATAAAAAAATGGAAGTTAGGTTGCCTCATATACTTCATCTTTATAACGTATTTCGTGAAAATGATGAAAAGGAAAATTGTGCTCAAGTGTTAGAAGAAGAAGTCAATAAAATGTTTGGCTCTAAATCTTTGAATGATGAGCATGATTGCAATGTTGTTAGTATGAATTCCATGAATATCCATTATGCTAATGATATGCAAAGCCACAAGCTTGGGGATTCTATGTTTGATGAATATGATATTTTAAGTCCCCCAAGTTTTGATGAGAAAATTTATTATGATGATAGCGTGCCTCCTATTTATGATGATTATGTTGATGAAAGTGGGTTTGGAAGAGTGTCAACTCTAGTTAATGATCCCACTTTTTTGGAGGGTGTTGAATCTTTTCACAATATTGATAAATGTGGATTTGGAGAGTTCATGACTTTATTTCGTGATGAATCCACTATTTTGGAAGAGGTTCCAATTGATTATGAGAACAAAGTTGCTATCTATGATGATTATTGTGATGACATGTATGCTATAAAGAATAATGATAACCATGAAACTTGTCATCCTGATTTTAATGTTCAATTTGATTATGTCAATCAAGTATCTCATGATAGTTATTTTGTTGAGGTTACTCCCATCACTATTCATGAGAATAAATTTGTTTTTGTGGAGATAATAAAATTTCTATGCTTATTAATCATGAAAAGAATGCTTTATTTGATTGTTATATTGTTGAATTCATTCATGATGCTATTGAAAATTATTGTGAGAGAGGAACATATGCTTCTATATATAGCAATAATATCAAGTTTCCTCTCTGTGTTGAAACACAGAGAGGAACATATGCTTCTTTTGCCTTCCTATGCTAGTTGACTCTTACTCCCATAAATTGTTTTCTCACAAAATTCCTATGCATAGGATGTGGCTTAGACTTAAATGTGCTAGTCATAAGCTTCATGATGCTTCCATTATGTTTCAGTTCTTATCTTTATGCGAGCATCATTGAAATCATCATGCCTATCTAAAAAGGCATTAAAGAAAAGCACTTGTTGGGAGAAAACCCAATATTTATACCTACTATTTTTTGTGTGCTCACATGATTATGCTACTGTAGTAATATTTTTATATCTTTTTTTAATAAAGTGCCAAGTAAAGCCTTTGGGATAGTGTGGATGATAGTGGACTTGATTCTGTACAAAAACAGAAACTTTTGTGCTCACTCCTGAAATTTTCAAAATTCACTATAACGTGATTTTTGATCTGAATTTTTGAAACATGATTGATATACAAATTGTATACGTTGTCCAATTTTTTCAGAATTTTTGGAGTTGCGGAAGTATGGTGGTTATTCATATCATTACATATTGTTTTGTTTTTGACAGATTATGTTTTCAACGCATAGTTTGCTTGTTTTAGTGTTTCCGTAGCTTATATTAAGTAATATAATTTGTGCAAATGATACGGTACAGTAGGGATTATGTGCAAACAATTATCAACCTTGTCTTGATAGTACCCAAGTGAATGATTTGTCTTTATCATACTAACCAATCTCACGAAGTTCCGTTAAGTTTTATGTGATTGGAGTTTTCAAGTTTTGGGTGAGATATCAATATGAAGAGAATAAGAAGTGACAAGATCCTAAGCTTGGGGATGACCAAGGAACCCCAAGGTATTATTCAAGGAAGGTCCAAGCAACTAAGCTTGGGGATGCCCCGGAAGGCATCCCCTCTTTCGTCTTCAACATTATCATTATTGAGAGAATTTGCACTAGTGGAGGTATGAACCCTAGGCCTTATTTTCAAGCTTTGCAATATCGTTTTTGCTCACCTTTGTTACTACTTAACTTGCTGTTTTTATATTTTCAGATTACAAAAACCTATATCTACTATCCATATTACACTTGTATCACCATCTCTTCGCCGAACTAGTGCACCTATACAATTTACCATTGTATTGGGTGTGTTGGAGACACGGGAGACTCTTTGTTATTTGGTTGCAGGGTTGTTTGAGAGAGACCATCTTCATCCAATGCATCCCACGGATTGATAAACCTTAGGTCATCCACTTGAGGGAAATTAGCTACTATCCTACAAAACACTGCACTTGGAGGCCCAACACGAGTCTACATGATGAAGGTTGCGTAGTAGACATCAGATTCCCATACCGTCGCACCCCCCCTAACTTTTTTGAGGAGGCCTACGGTGTCCCTCCCCTGCCAGATCCACATCCCCTGCTCCAGAGAGTCGCAACCTAAACCCGACCACGTATCCCGGGGAGCCCGACGAGCATTCGGCCAAAAAGAGGTTTATCATGGCCTCTCCAGCGGACGTTCGCGAGGTGGCTGCCGTTCATCCCAACCTGTCGATCCCGGAGCAACACCTCGCCATGGAAGCCGGCGAGGACATTGACTACATTGCCATGTTAAAGGCTTCACGTCAGCGGGCTAGCATATTACTGTATATCGGGAAAGCTGGATGCAACATCAACCTCGTCGACAGTGACGGCTTCACGCGGATCATGTCACAAGTTAAGTGGTCCATCCCCAACCCCTCTGGTTCAACCGTCGTCGATCTCTTCGACGGCTCTTCCACTGATCTCCTCCGCCATGCGGTCCAGGATTTGCGATCCTTGTATTCCATTGAACCCATTTTGTCATTTCTGAAGGACACGTTCTACGACGGTGGCTTGGGATCCTAAATTGCCAAGTCGGATCTCATCGACCACGACCACGAGGAGGGCACCCACAAAGGTTCTTCCAAGGTGAAACAGCCCATCTGCGACATCAGAGAGCGCACCATGGGTCTGTGCTCCTCCAACTGGAAGTATCCCGTCCATGACATGTGAGGCAACATCCTATCAGCAAATCTTACCTTTTCTAGCTTGCCAACCCGTACCCTTTGTTGTAGTAGCTTTTGCCATGCGGTGTTTTAATTCTGATGTGTTTAATTATTTCAATTATGAAAAAAAAAATGTTCAATAGGGCTATGTGATGTTTAAATATGAATTGTCCACTTCAGTTCACGAATGGCTATATTTGGTTGTTTATAGTGAGTAGATGCCTTGTTTATCTGTATTTGGTTGTTAGGTTTGTTGCAGTGAGCATTTGTCTAGTTATCAAGCAGATGCCTTGTTTATCTGTATTTGGTTGTTAGGTTGGTTGAAGTGAGCATTTGTCCAGTTATCAAGCAGATGCCTTGTTTATCTGTATTTGGTTGTTAGGTTGGTTGCAGTGAGCATTTGTCCAGTTTTCAAGTAGATGCCTTATTTATCTGTATTTGCTTGTTAGTTTGGTTGTAGTGAGCATTTGTCCAGTTTTCAAGCATATGCCATGTTTATCTATATTTGCTAGTTAGGTTGGTTGCAGTGAGACTCTGTCCAGTTTTAATGGCTGTATTTGGTTGTTATGCTGATCATTTATGCCTTGTTTATTTCAGTCATTCACAATGTGATGTTCATTTTGTGCAAGTCAGAATTGTGCCACTCGATTTCATCAATACCAGTTTGAACGACCATATTTGGTTCCAGTTATGCCTGGTGTAGTTAACACATGCCCTTTATTTTAGTTTTACACATTTATCCAGTGTGATGTTTAAGCATGAGCTACAATCTATTCATTTTCAACAATACTAGTTTGAATTGCAAGATTTGATGGCTATTAAGCCTGTTGTAGGTAACATTGCCTTCCATTTTATATCCGGTTTAACAACATGCTGAAACCAACACGTTCAAGCTATCATTTGGAGATGATGTTGTTTACCTTGGCTATATTTGTTTGATGTTAAGGTTGTTGTACTTATCATGCCTTTCCAGTACTTATGCAGGACAACAACGGGAGTGGACACCCTTTTCCGCCGAGGTTAGTTTCATCCCTTGGCTCATTCCATAATGTAGTGCGTATAGATCTAGGCATGGACACTTTTTAGCTTCTAATACTGACTTGTTGCTTGTATGTACATATGCACTTGGCAAAGATCCACACATCGACCCTTTTTGTGTATGGGGACATGAGATATTCATGAATAAGCATCATGTGAGGAAACTGATAAGGATTATTAGCAAAAAGATACGAACAGGCAAGCAAATTATTTGTTTACGCTCTATCCAACACAACAGTGAGCTATAGGATGGTAACTACAAACTCTACATCCTTCTCTTTTTACTGCACATAATGAGTTGTCAGACAACAATGTCTGAATCTTTTTCGTTTGCAGTGGTTCCCAAAGCAGTTTACTCAAGATTACCTCGCAAAGTACATGATTGGTGGACACACAATGAAGGTTAAAGTATTTCATCCAGACTACAATGAGCATCGAGAAGTCCAAATGAAGATAGTGAAGGATGGGCGGGCAGCCATCACAAGGGGTTGGCCAATTGTCGTGTGTGCATTACGCATGGAGGAGGGTACAATATGGGCATTCTGCTTCCCCTTCTCCAGCAACCAGAACGTCTTTCGCCTCTCTCTTTATAGTCTTTAGTACAACTGTGGTTCATCATTCTTTACTTGGTGCTTCTGTAGTTCTTAAGTATATGTACATGTGCAAGGAATTATGCATTCGTGCTTGAACCTATATTTGTAACAAACATGGTTCAATATGAAATAAGTGATTCACTACTACAGGATGCTGCTAACGCGACACTAAGATTAGAGACCCTTCGACGAAACTGTGTAAGGTGCAAAACATTTTCAATGATGGATGCATCAAACACGGTTAAGATTTTGGTTGCGTGTGTGATGCAGGGCATACGATTCAGTTAAATTAACTATTTGCGATGAGGAGGAACAAAAGAAACAGGCTACCAGATGAAGGTGTGTGCGATATACAGCATACGCTTCACTCGGATGAACTATTTGTGGTTAGGAAACACAAAAGAAATGGCCAGCCAGATCAAGGTGTGTGCGATATACGGCATGCGGTTCACTCAGATGAACTGTTTGTGTAGAGACAAGAGAACAGGAATGGTTCAATATAACAAGATATGTGTGATACGCGGCAAATAGGTCTATAATCATAAATGTGTGCGAAGACCGATAATAACACAGACGATTGCTTCTAATAAGATGTATGTGATATGCTCTGTCTACACACGATCTATTGGCCATTGGAGTATGGGCGGTCATCCGGATATGCCATAAGGATGCGAAGAGGCATCCTATATCAGCAAGGACTAGTTGTTCCACCAGTAGCTCATGTAAGAGAACTCTCAAGTTAAGCGTGCTTGGGCTGGAGCAGCCATCAGATGGCTGACTGGATGGGAAGTTGTGTTGATGTTAAATTAACTGATAGGATGGGTCATATCTCTCAAATTGAATGGCTGATATGACCCATCCCATGAGTGACGTCCTTGTTTTTTATTATTTATTATTTTTTAACACAATGTTAAAGAAGGTCTACCGCATTACTTTTTGACAATGTGCGATACGTGGCATACAATTGATCCATCCGACCTATTTGTGATGGAATAAGCCGTGTGTGTTGTGGGCAAACGATTGCTAGTGTACAACCATTTGCGATTCATGAATTCATCACCGACGGGTTCCCTACTGTTGTCCATGTTCATCTCATCATCATATACTTCTTGTGCTAGCTCGATGTTCCTTACATGCTAAGTATCCATTAATTGATGGCATTTTATGAACACGCCACCATTTCCCGCCATTTCCTCACCTATTTCCCGCCACCCAGCGATATTGCGCATAAACCTAGGCGGCACGCGATGCACGGAGGCAACAAGTGCAGCCTATAGCACATCCACATTTTCCAAGCATGCCAACCCACCAAAGTGCCGCCTCTGCCATCAACCTCGTCGACAAGGAAAACCAGAAGGCGCCACGGCCCGTCAAGTCCGCGGTGCTCCCTGGCAACACAATGGACGACTCCGTGATGCGCATCATCGCTAGGGTTGAGCAGACCCTTGGCGCATGGCGCTTCAGCGCCGCGGACCAATATAGGCATGTCAGCGCCGCTGCAGCTCGCCGCACAACATGATCGATGGCGCGCCGCAGAGCAAGCTAGGCGCGTCCGTGCTGATAGGTTGTGGCTCACCGCATGGCAAGACCGTTGGAGTGTCGCAGAGCGAGAGGCACGGCACACCACACAGCAAGAGCGGATCCATCGGCGCTTGCCTGCTGTCAACAGGGCATCGCAGCTGGGTAGACGTCCCGTCAGTACCCCCATTCCTCGTCAGGGGTGGGCACAGGCCCTCTGCGCCGTACTTGCACCAGACGGCGGCCGTGCTGCATCAGACACCCGCCGTGCCGTTCGCATGGGTCACACCGTTCGCCTTGTCCATGGACCGCTCAATGCCAATGCGCTGGTCGGTAGGCTCGGCTGCCTCCTTGGCCCAGGTGTCCACCTGGGCGCAGTAGAAGAACATGGTTGTCACATCCTCGAGGTGGTGATCTCCGGTGAAATAGCCAACTTGGAGCTCAGGATCATGCTCCAGATGTACTGCGAGCGTGTCGACAGCTTGGATGAACGCCTGCATGAGTTCATGCAGAGCCAAGAGCTACCGTAGTCAAGGGCTCCTGATCATGGTCTCATGGATGTGTTCTATTTTGTTGAGTCGTTTCGACATGGATAGCTATGTATTCATGTATATTAATTGTTCATTAGTTCATCACAGAATATATATAATATCATCACATATACGTGATGATACTTAACTACTAGGTACAATGCATAAAATTGAAAATGAACAATACAAAAACTAATAATCCCTCCTCAAGTATTCCAGCTCCGCCTTCTCCGCCTCGCAGCGCTTGACGTATCAATCTGCCTCTACAGGCGGACGAGCATGAACGATCTTGCCATTTCATTGGGTGCCCACCGTAGCTCCTCGTTGGTGGCACGCTAGAGCTTATCGGCCCACCTCCATGCAACGATGAGGTGCCTAGCGCCTTTGGCCTTCCTCGTGAAGTACCCGTCTTCGTACACCTCCTCTACATGACGACGCGCCCGCCCCCAAAGCTCCACTGCCTCCCTTTTCCGGCGGCATCACAGGCTTCATAGGCCATGGCACTCCATGCTTAATTTGTCATAGTTGTTAGACCAATATGTTTGAAAATTACTTCCAATTTACTGCACATGGAATTAGATCGCACACAAGTACACAAAATACGACTTTTCAAACCATTATGGTTAGTTGTTGCATGTAGGCGTAGTTAAAAATTTCAATTATGGTCGTTAAATGGCTAGAAAATCACTTAAATGTTTTAAAAGGTCAAATGACCCCTGAAATTTTCCAAAATTTGACATGGCAGTTGTATTAGTACTACAAATTTTCTCGTACATTTAAAACACCATCCGTTGCCACGTTACTCCAAATTCATCTTTCACAGCTAATAAAAATTATCTACAACATCACACACAGTTGTTTTGTAGGAATCGTTTGCGATGAAAATTTATGGGTCTATTTAAGTCTCCCTCCTTAAGCTTCGCCGGCTCGTCTGCTCCAGTGTCGGCAACCCCTGAATCCACAAATCCCGATCCCCTTTCCCGCCCCCCTTCTTGCAAAGATGACGTCGTGGAAACACTTCGTGAAGGCTCGTATGATGGCCGCGTCACCCCCGACCGCTGCCGCCTGCGCCGAGAGCACGGTCGCCTATGCCGAGAGTGTCGCCGCATCCGCAATGAGCGCGGCCGCTTCCGCCGAGAGGGCGTCTGCAGCAGCCGAGATGGCTGCAGCTGCTGTTGCGACGGCTGCTGCAAATGTCGAGAGCGCTCAAGCTATCGTATGTGTCACCGATGTCGCCCTGGCCAGGGTCGTGGCCATCCATGCCAAGATATTCCAGGCCACCTCGGAATCTAGCATATAACCCACGTCTGAAAAGGCGGCGGTGGCCATGGAGCACTTGCTTCCTCATGAGGTCGCCGAGCGGGAGCTGGAGATGCAAGAGGCGGCGAAGATCGAGGAGTGTCGTGGAATTGTCACGTCAGATGTCCTAAGGAACGGACTTCGTCGTGGAGCCATCGCAACTAGGAAACTTGAAGGGGTTAATCGGGACAAGAGACACGAGCTTTATACTGGTGCAGCCCCTTACGGTGAAGGTAAAAGCCTACGATACAGTTTTGAGTGGGATTGCTTATGTCTCGATCACCAGGGAGCAAATCGCTTGACCTAGCTCTCGAGTTGTTGTTACTTTCCCTGAACCGCCGCCGGGTCGTCCCTTTATATACAGAGGTCGACGCCCAACGGCTCTACAGAGTCCCGGTCGGCTTATAAACAGTATCTGGCTCGGTCTCTTAATATTTCTTGCCTTATAATACAAGTCACACCTATACGGCGGTTTATCACTATGGGCCTTAAGTTGCCTCTGGGCCTTGGGACCTTACTAAGACGCCGTCTTCAACCTTGAGCGTTGGGCTTCAAGAATGCTTATAGGTATAACCCGGCCCCTCCTGGCGGGTCATACCTAATAGTTATATCCCCAACATTAGGTCGCAGATTGATTTGAACTGGTTCATGTCAGTCTTTGACACTTAAGAAAAGTCTTCTGCTCCTTGCTTATGAAATTTTCTGTAACCCGCCATGACGTCATCCTTCGAATTTGTGGTAACCCGCCATGACGTCACGTGTCATAAATGCATGTTTTGTCCAATACATCTCAAGGATCTCTGTCTTGATGACCATCCGAAAATCGAGGCACCTTTGTAGCTGGATAACTATGTTTTTTCGGCCTCCTTGTTTTTCACGCCCACTTAACAGGTTTTCCGTATAAATAGACCTGATTAGGTCTCTTCCCATTCTCCATTCGCATCTTCTTCCTCTCGCCCCCATCTGCCACAGGAGCTCCGTCACCGTCGCCACTGCGCCCTTTGTCCCTGTCGAGCTTGGCCGCTACATCGACCTGACCTTGACCAGAGAACGGCAGCACTCCTCCTCCGCAGATCCTCTGCAGTAAGTACTTCCCCTTTCCGTGCCATAGATCTGCATTAGGGCTAGCATGTTCCTCTGTACGGGCATAGTTCATCCGAGCTCTTGCGTTTTTCTTGCCATGGCTTCGCCTGATCCAAAAAACCCCATGGATCTGATGCGATTAGTGTTCTGCATCCATTTTGATTATCAGTAGACCTCCTTTCCTTGTAAGAAAACCTCATCATAGCACATGAACTTCTCTGAGCCCTGTTTTTAGGTCTAGTAATTTTTCTTTTCTGAACTTTTGTTTGATCCAAAATAACTGCTGCTGACTGTGAAACATGTTTGTACAACACTTAGGCAAAAATCCATATTTTGTTAGACTTATCCAGTCATGGCGACTCTGATTGCTAGCTTTAGGAAGTAATGCTCAATTAATAATCTGAACGACCCCTGTCGGTTTAAATAGTGCTGACGGCTTATAAAACCTATGGCGGCTTAAGTAACCAGGACGTAATTATCCTTATACCATTAGGCCCCTTCATAAGTCGCCATATTGCTATTCACAGTAATACTTTTATCCTGCCCGGCTTAAATTTGAACCGGCCCCTTTAACTTTGTCTTAGGCTTTCAAACAAAAAGGCGCCCAAAGCACCTACCTCTTGCAACTGGATGAAATCCATTGTCACTGACATCACTTTAAATGAATTTGTGAAAACCGGCTATCTGCCGAAGAAAGAAATCATGCCTTATCGTGCTCCTGACCCAGATGAAGAATTTCCTCAACCCAAAGATGGGGAGGTCATTGTTTTCACAGATCATATGAACCGGGGTTTCACTCCTCCCGGTTCAAAGTTCTTCAGAGATGTGCTGAAATTTTTTGACCTTCGCCCACAAGACATTGGATGAAATTCCGTGTCTAATATCTGCAACTTCCAAGTGTTCAGCGAAGTTTATCTTGGTGAAGAACCCAATTTACTGTTCTTCAGAGAACGGTTCTACTTGAACCGCCAGACAGAGTGTGCCAGCGGCCAGAGCTTGGAACTTGGCAGAGTTTCAATCCAGTGCCGCAGGGATGTGATCTTTCCCTATGCTAACCCGCCAAGCCATCCCAAAGATTGGAACATGACTTGGTTCTACTGCAAGGACACCTCTCCGTCTGACGAGAACCCTCTGCCTGGCTTTCGCGCCCTTCGTCTTGACACCAATCATCCTCTGCCTGACAAGATTACTGCCGCAAAACGCAAATCCCTTGCTCCTACCCTGGCTAAGATCAAGGCTCTGCTGGGGAACGGGTTGACTGGTATTGACCTGGTTCGGGTCTGGCTTGCCTGGCGAGTTATTCCATTGAGCCGCCACACCGTCTTAATGTGCGAATATACCGGCGCCAAGGATGATCCCCTATGCCATAGCCCTGACGACTTACCTGCTCATGTTCTTCATGACATGACCAAATCTCTTCTCAACGAGAGTCCGGCGGATTGTGGCAAAGTGGGTCTAGCCCATTTCTGCAAAGATAACCCGGCTCCAAAGGTAAACCGCCCATATGAAATGTTTATCTTATTTTCTTAATGTTTCCCCCATGCTCATAAATATGCTTAATCCTTGCAGGCGGGTGATAAATTTTGGAAAGTTAAATATGATCATGAAGCTGCCAAGAGAGCAAGAAAAGAAAAGAAAGCCGCCAGGAAAGAAGTTGTCAAAAAGAAGGGCAAGAAAGCTACCGCTTCTGACCTGCTTTGGCTAGCGGACTCTTCTGAGTCGGAGGTAGCCCTTGACTCCCTTGGCTTATTTTTTTAATCATCTTATTGACACCGATCATCAGCAGGAGGACACCGGGACAAGCCATAGCAAGGCTGATGAGGTAACTACCCTTTCCTCCGACTCTGACCCTTTTCCAAGACGGAAAATTCACAGAGTGACCTGGAAAGTAAGATTTTCTCATCCTCTAGCTCATCACGATCCTCAATTTCTTTTGAAGCGGTAAACTCATGAGAGTCGGAGGCAGACCCGGACCAGCAAGGACGCAGAGCTCTCCTCTGGCTTACCAAATACGCCGAAATGAGGTTACCTCTACTTTAAATAAGTTCTACCCCTTGGCAGGTCTCTTTCGTCAACCACTCAATCCCTCTGACTCGGATTATCAGGATACTTCCCCTTCCTCCGGTGAGTCATTACACTCCAATCTGCCAGCCTTCAAGACTGCTCCAGGGTATACTAACCCGCTCATCTTGCATTTATTTAAATCTCTTGCACCTGTATTAACCTTTTATTTTGGCACAATGGCCAAGCCAAGCCCAGCAAAAGGGTTAGAAAAAACAAATCAACTGAGGATAGAGTTACGAATTAACCGGTTCTTGAGACAGTCGTACCGGACTCAACCACTCATGAGCCGCCATTTGAACCAGCTCAAGACTTAACTCCTCCTGCCACTGACATGCCCACTGATCAAGCTATCGATGAATCAAAGAATCCGGAGGCTCCTAGCCCAGTCCGGACAGATGATACTTCCAATGCTGATGTGGAGATTACCAGAACCGGCTATGTTGAGCTGGGAAGGCCAACTGTACTGGCCAAATGCCCCGCCAAGGAAGACCTTCTGGACCAGCGCGGAGTCAAGATGGATGTCACTAACTATGCTCATATGAGCATTGGAGATATCTTCTATGGCTATATGAGCCAAGTGCACAGCAGCCGGAACCTCGAGATTGACATGGTGAAGCAGATGCACCACAAATTCGAGGTATAACTCGTTCTCTCTTGTTCATTATCCTTTAGTATGTTAGCCCCCAAGTCTGCTGCTTATGATGCTTATGCTGTAGACTTAGAAACAACTGAACAACATAAAGAAAGAAAAAACTTCCGGCTTACCATGTAGTCCCCAAGGGGCGGCTTAACCAATATGGTTGAGCCGGATCTTTATAGAGAAATTCTTATAGTTCTTTGAATAGCAGTATGCCTTAGCCCCCAAGTGCCAAGTATTATTGCTTGCAAAATGCTTGGGACTTACTCTCATAAATCGCCATCTGATGAACCGCCATAGAAAAGAAAGACTCTTTGGGACATTAGCCCCCAAGTGCCAAGTGTTGGTGCTAGCACAATACTTGGGACTTGAATATTGCATAAAAAATTTGCTTAATTTGAATTTTGCACTTGTATAGGCTACCACGAGTCAACTCGAGTCCGAGGTGACTAATCTGAAGAGCCGCCTTGAATTCCAAGGGACGGAACTTGAGAAGGCCAATACCAAGTTTGAATTCAGTGTTTCTGAACAGGAGACATTGAAGAAAGAACTTGAAGCTGAAAAGAAAACCTGGGCAGAAGAGAAAACCGCACTAATAAGCCGAGCTGAGAAGGCGGAGGCAGCTCTGGAAGAAATCACTCGTGAATTATCCGGTTTAAAACGCCATATTTCTCAAATGGTCTCAGCCATCTTTGGTAAGTCGCCTTACCATTGTCTAAATATCTAAACCGTGCAATAGATCATGCGCCTGGAATTAATTCTCCTGATTATGCTTATACAGGCCCCAGAAGTTCAAACTTGAACCAAAACATGCTGACTAAGCTGAAGGCAGTGTACACCTTGGTGGAACAATTGTACACCGGGTCGCAACATACAATTGCTTCGGTGACCCTGTCCAATGAAATGCCAACCCTCCTAGCACATGTCTTGAGGAAGCTTTCAGTTCTTCCGCAACGGATCAATGAACTGAGACGGTCAGCTGCAAGAGCCGGAGCGATAAATGCTCTAAGCCGGGCGAAGGCCTGGTTACCGGAACTAGACCCGACGGATATAACCATTGGTTACCCAAGCCTGAAGGAAGATGGCGCGCCATTTGAAGACGCAGATTTTCTTGCCTGTTTCAAAGAGATACGCCCTGTGGCGACTCTCATAGCAAATGAAGTGGATCTTACCAAGTACCAGGCGGGTTACGATGCAGGGAACCGAATAATTCCAACGCCTCAATACGACGTGACCAGTCTGATTCCTCCACCTCGTAAGCACACATTTGCTCCTGAAGTTGGCCCGGCCGGTCTTGGTGACGATGAAGATGAATTTGAAGCCTTGAACAACATTTACTGGTCATCATCAACCTTCTAGGAAAAGGAGCAGGGCACAGGCGCGGAGAGGGCTAACTCGGACGCTTTCGAGCAATCCTGAAGGTGAACCTCTCATGGCGGCTCATACCCGGGGTGTAAACAACAATGTGAACTATTTGGACTCAATGAGTCCTGTAATAGGATAGAAATAACTTTGTTGTGGCCGTGCCATCGTGCACGTTTTGAGGTGTAACGTCATTAAGCCGCCGTGCTATATCCATCCATGTTACTTGTCATCTGCTGACCATATGCTTGATTAGGTTTCAAAAACTGTCCTTCAACAGACTGCAAAAAATCCCTTGACATCGGTCAACCAGGCGGGCCAAAAGGATTTAAAAACAATCATAGATTAGCTTGTTGCAAAAAACACAACTATGATCTTATGCTTAAAACTTCTCAAATTGGCACCACCTGTTTATATGACCCGGTCAGTAAGGGTGATAACCCAATCTTTGGATACCCGAAAATTTCAAAGGTACAATGATGCTTACGGATCGGCGACTCATCAGTCAATATTAAGCCGGGTTACAACAATCATATTTAAAAGTTGTAAACCTCAGAAAAAATCTCAAGTCAAGCAAGGGGGTTTCGAAAGACAACTTAAATTGAAAGAGAATAAAAAATGGCAAAGCTATTGATTCGAATACGATTAGTAAACTGTTCCAGAGGGGTTTAAGCCAGGATTCGAATACGATCATGTGGCCCCCAATGGCTTTGGCATTGCACCGATCAAGAGGGTACCGACAGTTGTGTTCTCTTTGGTTCGAATACGACCTATGTTTGAACAGGAAGCCCCCAAATGACCTTGAGAGTTTTTTAACGACTCTGATTCGAATATGATCAAAGTCAGTTCCCAAAGGGGTTAAGCTATGATTCGAATACGATCAAGAAGCCCCCAAGTGAGCTCGGCAGTGTTCCAATCAAAAGGGTACCGACAGCTATGTTCTCTTTGGTTCGAATACAACCTATGTTTGAACAGGAAGCCCCCTAGTGATCATATTTTTTAACGACTAGATTCGAATACGATCGTAAGTCAGATCAAAACGGGCTAAGACGGATCAAATGTGATCAGCCCCCAAGTGATCATGTGAGAGAATAATAACAATGATAATGACAAATTTACCTTGTGAGGAGGAAACAAGGACAGAGGTCCTGCTTTATTATTTATCATAATATATACATTGGCAAAATATATACATCAAGGGAGCCTATGGCTCAAGTGTAGTAGGGCCGAAGATGAGCAATATTCCATGGCCTCCGGGTCTCTTCCTCCGACTTATGTGAGTCTTTGCGCTCTTAAACATCAATAAGGTAATATGACCCATTGTTCAAACTCTTGCTGACCACAAAGGGTCCTTCCCAGGGTGGGGATAGCTTGTGTGCATCAGTTTGATCCTGGATAAGATGGAGCACCAAATCACCTTCCACTGCAGGTAAATTGCCGAACGAGCTGCTGCCAAGTCTCGCTCTTCATCTAACAGGTCAAGAGCTTCCCGGCGCGCCTGTTCATTGTCTGCCTCCACATAAGCCGCCACACGAGGTGAATCATGACGAATGTCACTAGGGAGAACCACCTCAGCTCCGTAGACCATGAAGAAAGGCGTATAACCCGTAGATCTGCTAGGAGTAGTGTTGATGCTCCATAACATAGAGGGTAACTCCTCAACCCAACAACCCGGCGTCCACTGCAGGGGGACCAAAAGCCGGGGCTTGATGCCTTTCAAGATCTCCTGATTGGCTCTCTCGGCTTGACCATTGGACTGAGGGTGAGCCACTGATGAAACATCAAGTCGGATATGCTCACGTTGACAGAATTCTTCCATGGCGCCTTTAGACAGATTAGTGCCATTATCAGTGATAATACTGTGTGGGAACCCGAAGCGAAATATCACCTTCTTCATGAATTGAACCGCCGTAGCTGCATCACACTTACTGACTGGCTCTGCCTCAACCCACTTTGTAAATTTATCAACTGCCACCAAGAGGTGGGTCTTTTTATCTTTGGACCTTTTGAAAGGCCCAACCATGTCAAGCCCCCAGACTGCAAACGGCCAAGTAATTGGAATCATCCTCAATTCTTGAGCTGGAACATGAGACCATCTTGAGAACTTCTCACAACCGTCACATTTACTGACCAGATCCTCCACATCAGCATGAGCCGTCAGCCAATAAAACCCATGACGAAAATCCTTGGCCACAAGGGATTTTGACCCGGCGTGATGACCACAATCCCCTTCATGGATCTCACGTAGAATTTCTTGGCCTTCTTCAGGGGAGACGCAACGCTGAAACTCCCCTGTAACACTGCAATGATGCAACTCGCCATTGACAATCGTCATGGACTTAGACTGCCGGGTTATCTGCCTGGCCAATGTTTCATCCTCAGGTAACTCACCCCGGGTTATATAAGCCAGGTATGGCAGCGTCCAATCTAGAATGACATGAAGAGCCGCCACCAACTATGCTTCCGGGTCAGGAACCGCCAAGTCTTCCTCTGTTGGTAACTTGACAGAAGGGTTATGCAGAACATAAAAAAAGGTATTAGGCGGCACCGGTTTACGCTGAGAACCCAGCCGGCTTAAAGCATCAGGCGCCTCGTTCTTTCTTCGGTCAATGTGCTCCACCTCATAACCCTTGAAGTATCCCACAATTGCATCGACTTCACGCCGATAAGCCGCCATAAGAGGATCCTTAGAATCCCACTTGCCTGATACGTGCTGAGCCACTAGGTCTGAGTCGCCGAAGCATCGTACCCGGCTTAGGTTCATCTCCTTAGCCATCCGGAGACCATGGAGTAAGGCTTCATACTCAGCTGTGTTGTTAGTACAGGGAAACATCAACCGGAGCACGTAGCAAAATTTGTCACCTCGAGGGGAAGCCAAAACAACTCCAGCTCCCGAGCCTTCCAACTGCCTGGACCTGTCAAAATGAATTGTCCAATATGTGTTGTCCGGCTTTTCTTCAGGCATCTGCAGCTCTGTCCAATCGTTGATGAAATCGACGAGCGCTTGAAACTTGATAGCTGTGTGCAGTACATATGTTAAGCCATAAGGCCCAAGCTCAATGGCCCATTTGGCGATTCATCCTGTGGCCTCTCTATTTTGAATGATATCCCCTAAAGGGGTAGAACTAACCAAAGTGATGGGGTGGCCCAGGAAGTATTGCTTAAGCTTCCGGCTTGCCATGAACACCCCACAGACGAGCTTCTGCCAATGCGGATATCGCTGCTTGGACTCAATCAGCACCTCGCTGATGTAGTAAACCGGCTGTTGAACCGGGTGTTCCTTGCCAGCCTCTTTGCGCTCTACCACGATGGCCATGCTGACAGCACGCATGTTAGCAGCCACATATAATAACAAGGGCTCCTTGTCAATGGGAGCAGCAAGAACCGGCGGCTCAGCTAACTGTCTCTTCAGATCTTCAAAAGCAGCATTTGCAGCATCACTCCAGATGAAGCTATCTGTCTTCTTCATCATTTGATATAATGGCAGGGCCTTCTCTCCTAACCGGCTTATGAACCGGCTTAGAGCAGCGATACGACCCGCCAAACGTTGAACGTCATTGATACACGTTGGTTTGGCCAGAGAGGTGATGGCTTTAATCTTCTCCGGGTTAGCCTCGATGCCCCTCTTAGAAACCAGAAAGCCCAAAAGCTTGCCTACAGGCACACCAAAAACACACTTGGCTGGTTTAAGCATCATCTTGTAAACCCAAATATTGTCAAAGGTTTCCTTGAGATCATCAATCATGGTATCCTTCTCTCTGTATTTAACCACTATGTCGTCCACATAAGCATGAACATTGCGCCCAATTTGA
Organism: Triticum aestivum; assembly: GCF_018294505.1. Taxonomy (NCBI): domain Eukaryota; kingdom Viridiplantae; phylum Streptophyta; class Magnoliopsida; order Poales; family Poaceae; genus Triticum; species Triticum aestivum. The sequence goes on from NC_057813.1 coordinate 507,903,670, forward strand.
TTATGAAGACAATTCTGCACACATCGCTGGTAAGTCGCCTACGCACTCTTAAGCCCAAAAGGCATAGAAACATAGCAGAAGGCTCCAAACAGAGTAATGAATGTCATCTTCTCCTGGTCTTTAACCGCCATCTTGATCTGATGATAACCAGAGTAAGCATCTAAAAAACTCAAACACTCACAACCCGCTGTAGCATCAATGATTTGATCAATACGAGGAAGAGCAAAAGGATCAGCTGGACAAGCTTTGTTTAAGTCCGTGTAATCCACACACATACGCCAAGTGCCGTTTTTCTCAAGCACAAGCACCAAGTTAGCCAACCATTCTAGATGAAAGACTTCGATGATAAACCCTGATACGTCTCCAATGTATCTATAATTTTTGATTGCTCCATGCTACTTTATATACTATTTTGGACTATATTGGGCTTTATTTTCACTTTTATATTATTTTTGGGACTAACCTATTAACCAGAGGCCCAACCCAGAATTGCTGTTTTTTGCCTCTTTCAGTGTTTCGAAGAAACAGAATATCAAACGGAGTCCAAACGGAATGAAACCTTCGGGTACATGATTTTCTAACCGAATGTGATCCAGGAGACTTGAACCCTGCTCCAAGGAACAACCGAGGCCGTCACCAGGGTGGGGGCGCGCCCTCCCCCCTGGGCGCGCCCATACCTCGTGGGCCCCCTGTTGCTCCACCGATGTACTCCTTCCTCTTATATATACCTGCGTACCCCCGTCAGATCAAAGACGGAGCCAAAAACCTAATTCCACCGCTGCAACTTTCTGTATCCATGAGATCCCATCTTGGGGCCTGTTCCGGAGCTCCGCCGGAGGGGGCATCTACCACAGAGGGCTTCTACATCAACACCATAGCCTCTCCTATGAAGTGTGAGTAGTTTACTTCAGACCTTCGGGTCCATAGCTAGTAGCTAGATGGCTTCTTCTCTCTTTTTGGATCTCAATACAATGTTCTCCCCCTCTCTCGTGGAGATCTATTCGATGTAATCTTCTTTTTGCGGTGTGTTTGTTGAGACCGATGAATTGTGGGTTTATGATCCAGCTTATCTATGAATAATATTTGAATCTTCTCTGAATTCTTTTATGTATGATTGAGTTATCTTTGCACGTCTCTTCGAATTATCCGTTTGGTTTGGCTAACTAGATTGGTAGTTCTTGCAATGGGAGAAGTGTTTAGCTTAGGGTTCAATCTTGCGGTGTCCTTTCCAAGTGACAGCAGGGGCAGCAAGGCATGTATTGTATTGTTTCCATCGAGGATAACAAGATGAGATTTTTATCATATTGCATGAATTTATCCCTCTACATCATGTCATCTTGCTTAAGGCGTTACTCTATTTTTAACTTAATACTCTAGATGCATGTTGGATAGCGGTCGATGAGTGGAGTAATAGTAGTAGATGCAGAATCGTTTCGATCTACTTGTCTCGGACATGATGCCAATATACATTATCATACCTAGATAACGTCATAATTATTCGCTTTCTATCAATTGCTCAACAGTAATTTGTTCACCCACCGTAGAATACTTATGCTCTTGAGAGAAGCCACTAGTGAAACCTATGGCCCCCGGGTCTATTCTCATCATATCAATCTCCATTACTTTATTACTTGCTTTGTTTTTACTTTGCCTTTTACTTTTCACTTTGCATCTTTATATCAAAAATACCAAAAAAATTATTTACCATATCTATCAGATCTCACCCTCGTAAGTGACCGTGAAGGGATTGACAACCCCTAATCGCGTTGGTTGCGAGTAGCTATCGTTTTGTGTAGGTACGAGGGACTTGTGTGTGGTCTCCTACTGGATTGATACCTTGGTTCTCAAAAACTGAGGGAAATACTTACGCTACTTTGCTGCATCATCCTCTCCTCTTCGGGGAAATCCAACGCAGTGCTCAAGAGCTAGCAAGAAGAATTTCTGGCGCCGTTGCCGGGGAGGCTCACGCAAGCAAGTCAACCATACCAAGTACCCATCGCAATCCCTATCTCTCGCATTACATTATTTGCCTCTCGTTTTCCTCTCCCCCACTTCACCCTTCCCGTTTTATTCACCCTCTCTTTCCCATTCTCCTCATCTCTTTCCCGTTTGCCTTTTTGTTTGCTCGTGTGTTAGTTTGCTTGCTTGTCGCAATGGCTCTCCCTAAATTTGGTGATCTTCACCTTAAAAGGATAGAGGAGATCGAAAGTAATGTCAGAAAGTTTATGGTTTTGCAATTTGAGCATGATAATTTCTTTAGAAACGAGCTTAACGAACAAAAAGGTTTTATGAGTTATTTGAATAAAGAACTCGATGATATGTCTAAAGAATTCGATGGTATAAGAACCCAAATTGCCCGTCTTGAAAAGATGACCGCTGAAATTTCAAATATGCAAGCTACCTTAGTTAATAAGATGGTCGCTAAACCGAATTCCTATGAAAATCAAGATGAAGATCTAAAGTTTATCGATGTGTCCCCCAATAAATCTTTGTTTTGCAATATGAATCTTGATGAAACTGAATATGATCTTCCTTTACCTAGAAGGCGTTCTAAGAATTCAGAGTTTTTAGATCTTGATGATGAAATTGATAAAAGTGGGATTGAAAGAAATAAGAACCTAGATGTTGCTAAACCCACTATTTTGGATCTCAAGGAATTTAATTATGAAAATTGCTCCCTGATTGATTGTATTTCCTTGTTGCAATCCGTGCTAAATTCTCCTCATGCTTATAGTCAAAATAAGGCCTTTACCGAACACATTGTTGATGCCTTGATGCAATCTTATAAATAAAACTTGAGTTGAAAGTTTCTATCCCTAGAAAACTCTATGATGAGTGGGAACCTACTATTAAAATTAAAATTAAAGATTATGAGTTTCATGCTTTGTGTGATTTGGGTGCTAGTGTCTCCACTATTCCCAAAACTTTGTGTGATTTTCTAGATTTCCGTTATTTTGAAGATTGCTCTCTAAACTTGCATATTGCGGATTCCACTATTAAAAAGCCTATGGGAAGAATTAATGATGTTCTTATTGTTGCAAATAGGAATTATGTGCCCGTAGATTTTATCGTTCTTGATATAGATTGCAATCCTTCTTGTCCTATTATTCTTGGTAGACCTTTCCTTAGAACGATTGGTGCAACTATTGATATGAAGGAAGGAATATTAGATTCCAATTTCCCTTAAAGAAGGGTATGGAACACTTCCATAGAAATGAAATAAAATTACCTTATGAATCTATCATGAGAGCCACTTATGGATTACCTACCAAAGATGGCAATACCTAGTTTTATCCTTGTTTTTATGCCTAGCTAGGGGCGTTAAACGATAGCGCTTGTTGGGAGGCAACCCAATTTTATTTTTGTTTTATGTTTTTGCTTATGTTTAGGAATAAATAATACATCTAGCCTCTGTTTGGATGTGGTTTTATATTTTAATTAGTGTTTGTGCCAAGTAGAACCTATAGGATAAGCTATGATGATAGTTGATTTGATTCTGCTGAAAAGCAGAAACTTTGCGCTCACGAGAAAAAAATCAATAAATCACAGAAACGTGCTTTTGCATTGATTCTTTTTGATGCTGATAAATAAATAAATTTTCCAGTACATCCTATTTTTGTAGAATTTTTCAAGTTCCAGAGGTTTGCGTTAGTTACAGATTGCTACAGACTGTTCTGTTTTTGACAGATTCTGTTTTTGACAGATTCTGTTTTTCGTGTGTTGGTTGCTTATTTCAATGCATCTATGGCTAATAAATTAGTTTATAAACCATAAAGAAGTTGGAATACAGTAGGTTTAACACCAATATAAATGAAGAATGAGTTCATTACAGTACCTTAAAGTAGTCTTTTGTTTACATTCACTAACGGAGCTCACGAGATTTCTATTGAGTTTTGTGTTGTGAAGTTTTCAAGTTTTGGGTGAATTCTTTTGATGGATTATGGAACAAGGAGTGGCAAGACCCTAAGCTTGTGGATGCCCATGGCACCCCCAAGATAATCCAAGGACACCAAAAAGTCAAAGCTTGGGGATGCCTCCTCTTTTTTCTACTTCCATCGGTAATTTACTTGGAGCTATATTTTTATTCACCACATGATATGTGTTTTGCTTGGAGCGTCTTGTATTATTTGCGTCTTTACTTGTTAGTTTACCACAATCATCCTTGCTGTACACACCTTTTGAGAGAGCCATACACCAATTGGAATTTGCTAGAATACTCTATATGCTTCACTTATATCTTTTGAGCTTGATAGTTTTGCTCATAGTGCTTCACTTATATCTTTTGAGCGTGATAATTTTTGCTCTAGTACTTCACTTATATATTTTAGAGCACGGTGGTGGATTTGTTTTAAAGAAACTATTGATCTCTCATGATTCACTTAGAATATTTTGAGAGTCGTTAATAGCATGGTAATTAGCTTAATGTTAATATACTTGGTAGTCAAGATATGTGAAACCTTCTTTTGAGTACGTTGAATACTAAGATAAGTTTGATGCTTGATAATTGTTTTGAGATATGGAGCTGATAACATCAAATTCGTGCTAGTTGAGTAATTATGAATTTAAAGAATGCTTGTGTTGAAGTTTGCAAGTCCCGTAGCATGCACGTATGGTTAAAGTTGTGTAACAAATTTGAAACATGAAGTGTACCTGGCTTGTGCATCCTTATGAGTGGCGGTCGGGGACGAGCGATGGTCTTTTCCTACCATTCTATACCCCTAGGAGCATGCGCGTAGTACTTGATTTTTGATGACTTCTAAATTTTTGCAATAAGCATATGAGTTCTTTTGACTAGTGTTGAGTCCATGGATTATACGCACTCTCACCTTTCCGCCGTTGCTAGCCTCTTCAGTACCGTGCATTTCCCTTTCTCACCTTGATAGTTGGTGCAAACTTCGCCGGTGCATCCAAACCCCGTGATATGATACGCTCTATCACACATAAACCTCCTTATATCTTCCTCAAAACAGCCACCATACCTACCTATTATGACATCTCCATAGCCATTCTGAGATATATTGCCATGCAACTTCCATCATCATATTCATGACATACATTACTTTTGTCATATTGCCATTTCATGATCATGCAGTTGACATCATATTTGTGGCAAAACCACCATGCATTATTTTTCATACATGTCACTCTTGATTCATTGCACCATCCCGGTACACCGCCGGAGGCATTCATATAGAGTCATATCTTGTTCTAAGTTTCGAGTTGTAATCCTTATGTTGTAATCAATAGAAGTGTGATGATCATCATTATTAGAGCATTGCCCAAACAAAAAAAAAAGAGAAAGGCCAAAAAAAAGAGAAAGGCCCAAAAAAAGGGCAATGCTACAATCTCTTTTTCCACACTTGTGCTTCAAAGTAGCACCTTGTTCTTCATAAAGTGAGTCTCATAAGTTGTGCTTCAAAGTAGCACCTTGTTCTTCATATGTTGTCTTTTTTATACTAGTGGGAATTTTTCATTATAGAACTTGGCTTGTATATTCCTACGATGGGCTTCCTCAAATGCCCTGGGTCTTCATGAGCAAGCAAGTTGGATGCCCATCCACTAGTTTTCTTCTTGTTGAGCATTCATAGCTCAAGTGCATCCGTTGCATGGCAATCCCTACTCCTCATGTTGACATCAATCAATGGGCATCTCCATAGCCCGTTGATTATCCTCGTCAATGTGAGACTTTCTCTTTTTTTTGTCTTCTCCACACAATCCCCATCATCGTATTCTATTCCACCCATAGTGCTATATCCATGGCTCACGCTCATATATTGCGTGAAGGTTGAAAAAGTTTGAGATTATTTAAGTATGAAACAATTGCTTGGCTTGTCATCGGGGGTATAGAAGTTGGGAACATCTTTGTGTTGTCACATCCCTAGCTTCTGGTAATGCTCTAGGCTAGCTCATGTGTGCATCATGTTTAAATTCAAATGAAATTTGAATTGAGGAATTTTCAAAGCCTCAGAACCCTTTAAAAAAATGATCAAGATAAAAATTGCTTCAAATGTGTCCAAGAAAATGTTCCTGATATCCTCTGGAAATATTGGCAAGAGGTAAAATCCAAACCAATATTTTTGGTGTCTCAGAAACATTTAATTTGGGCATTTGAATTAAATCAATAATTATTTGAATTAGATTTATATCTACTATTATATAAATATAGGTCCAATAATTCTGAAATATTTTGTGGAGCATTGTTTTAATTCTTTTAGCTCCTAAAAATATTGTCAGAAGCAAAATAAATTGAATTGGTTTCAAAACCAAATTCAAAACAAACCTGCAAAATAGAAAAACTGAAATAATTAGAAAAGGGAGAGAGAGTCTTACCTGGTCCCTTACCTGGCTGGCCCAGTGGACAGCCCAGCCCACTGGCCTGGTGCCAGTCGTCCTCTACCTCTGCCAGTAGGCAGAGGAGGGAGACAGCGCACGCGCGCGCCATGGCGCCACGCCACCTCCCTGCCTGCCTGCGTCCCACGCCACCGTGACGCCTCGGGCCTTCTCTTCGGCGCCGCCTCGAACCCTGGACCCCCTCACTCTTCCCCTTCTCCTGCTCTCCCTCTCGCTCCGCACCTCGGGCCCGAACGGAGCCGCCGCCACCGACGCCGATTGCCGCAGCCACCGTGCTCCCCACGCCTCACCGACGCCCCAGGGAGCTCCGCCTCGACCCCCTCTTCCTCCCCACCGATCCACAGCCCTCCGTAAGCCCTGCATCGCCGCCATCGCCGTCGTCTTCTACCTCGGACCCGCCGGCCATCTTCGTCAAATTCGCCGCCTCCGACGCCTCCCCGAGCTCCCCGAGGCCATCGTCGCAACCCCTGTGAGCTCCCCTTCCATTTCCCCTCCTCCCCGCGCTCGTTCCCGCACGCTAGCCGCCCGTCTCACCAGGGCCGTGAGCTCCTCGCCGCCGGCGATGTCGCAGACAGCGCTAGAGCCACCGTAGCCAACTTCCGAGCCCACAGACGTGCTCACCGTGATCTCAGGAGTCCGTAGCATGCCCCAGCTCTTCCTGCCGTGCTCCCTAACCCCGACCCCGAGATTGCCCGAACTCCGGCAGCCGCAAAGGAGCTCGCCGCCGGCAGCTCCGACCACCCCAGCTGCTGTCACTTGCCTCTTTAGATGCGCCTTTCTCCCAGGAACCCGTAGGAGCAAACCGCACGTCAAATGGTGCTCCGTAGCGAGCGCACGGTGCACCTCCGCTGTCGGCCGTGGTCGTCGCCGGCGACACTCCGGCGACACTCCGGCGACTGCCGACGTGGCACGCCTAATTAGCACTAATGACGCCTAAACACCCCCCCCCCACAGCCACTGACAGTGGGCCCCGTAGTGGGTCAAAGCCCGGGTCAACGCGGGATTAGCCCCTGTGTCACTGACGTGTGGACCCCACACGTCAGGTTTGACCTGGACCGCCCGTTGACCTGCTGAGGTCAGCATGAGGTCATGCTGACGCCATAATTCATTTTCTGGAATTATTTTATTTCTAAATGTTCAGGAAATTCCAGAAAATAGCTAAACTTCAATAAATCATAGAAAATTAACCGTAACTCCAAATTAAATAATTTATATATGAAAAATTATCAGAAAAATTCAAGGAATCCATCTGTACCATTTTCATGCATGTTAGAACAACTTATAGGTGCTGTTTAGCACAAATCATATAAAGGGCATTTAAATAATCACATATGGAGTTTGAATTTGAATCTTGTATTCAAACCAACTTCATTTAATCTGTTGCTAGTTGCATTAGCTCAAAACACATTCATTTTGCCATGTCATGATCATGCATCATATTGTGCATTGCATTGATTGTGTTTTTCTGTATTGCCGGTATTTGTCCCCTCTCGATAGACGCGATACCGATGATGTGATCGTTGACACTGATGAAGACTCAATGTTATCTTCAGAAGTGCCAGGCAAGCAAAACCCCCTTGTTCATTCCAATACAATCCTACTCTCTCGCTCCTGCTCTCTTTTACTGCATTAGGACAACATCGATTCATCTGTTACTTGCTACGGTAGCTGAACCCCTTTATCCTTTGCATGACCTGTCATTGCCACAGTAAATAGATGAAACCCACTAGCATGAGTAGGAGTTGTTTGAGCCCTGATGTGCCTACTCATTCATGTTTGTTCGTCATGCCTGCTACTGCTTAGAGTTGAGTCAGGTCTGATTCATCGGGGATGAATCAGAGGCGTGTGAACATGTCCTCATGTGTGTGAGCTAAGTGTGTGAACACATTTTGGTAAAGGTAGCGGTGAGAGGCCATGTAGGAGTACGTGGTGGGTTGTCTCATTGCAGCCGTCCTTAGGAACTGAGTTCTGTGTTTGTGATCCATGACCAGCTACTACCACACATTGGAATGCTTAAGTGCCCCTCTCGACTTATTAATCAACATGATCTCTGTCCAGGAGTTGCAACTAGTTTCTGGTGTTTGTAGGTAGTGTTAGTAGTCTACCAAGTGGCACCCGGTACAGGTGGGCTTGGGACAGACTAGGCACCGTGGCACGGTGTACCAAGTGGCACCCGGTTGGTGGGCTTGGGAACCCTGCTCACATCGTTTGGGGCCGTGAGCGACACCCCGGCCGGATCTCCTTGCGGATGGAACCCGAATAGGCGATAAACCTGGACTAGAGACTTGTTCGGTTAGTCAGGTCATGGCCGACTCCCTCGCCCGGCTTCCGCTTGAAGGTTGCCGAGGTACATGACGTGTACAGGGCGATAAGTGGCGAAAGCGTGTGTGAAGAAGTACACCCCTGCAGGGTTAACATCATCTATTCGAATAGCCGGATTCCTCGGATATGGAAACTTGGACCCCTTGTACAGTTCATAGACAAGTGAAAGTGGATACTCTAAAATACGCGAGATAAGCGTGAGTGCTATGGATGGCGCTCTCGTAGGGAGACGGGAGCGGATCCATAGTGGTGTATTGGTTGGTGAATATGTGGACTCGTGTGCGCCACTTCAAAAGAGTTACTTGCAGTCGTAGTTCAGGATAGCCACCGAGTCAAAGCTGGCTTGCTGCAGTCAAACCCTACCATCCCCTTTGTTGATAATGATGCATATGTAGATAGTTCTGATGTAAGTCTTGCTGGGTACATTTGTACTCACGTTTGCCTATTTTATGTTTTTGCAGAGAGACTTCAGTCTCACTAGTAGTTCCACGTGGACTTCGACGTTTAGCTTGATACCTCAGCTACGATCTTGTGCCCTCGGCAGGATCTGATAGTTAGTCAGGCTTCTCAGCCTTTTTCATTTATAGATGTCTGTACTCAGACATGATAGCTTCCGCTTGTGCTTTGACTTGTATGCTCTGATTGTTGGGTCGAGAGACCCATGTTTGTAATATCTCGCTCCTCGGAGCCTATTGATTAAAATACTTGAGTCGTAGAGTCATGTTGTGATGCCATGTTGTGTTTGCACATATCGAGCATATTGTGTGTATGTTATTGAAATGCTTGGTATGTGTGGGATCTGACCATCTAGTTGTTTATCTTTAGTATCCTCTCTTACCGGGAAATGTCTCCTAGTGTTCCCAACGAGCCATGGTAGCTTGCTACTGCTCCGGAACACTTAGGCTGGCCGGCATGTGTCCTTCTTCATTCCTGTGTCTGTCCCTTCGGGGAAATGTCACGCGATGAATACCGGAGTCCTGCTAGCCCGCTACAGCCCGGTTCACCGGAGTCCTGTTAGCCCAGTGCTACAGCCTGGATCCATTTGCTGATGACCGACACGTTCGATGCTGGGTCATGGATGCCTGTCCCTGTAAGTCTGTGCCACTTTGGGTTTACGACTAGCCATGTCAGCCCGGTCTCTTTATCATATGGATGCTAGCGACACTATCATATACGTGAGCCAAAAGGCGCAAACGGTCCTGGGCAAAGGTAAGGCGACTCCCGTGGGGATACCGTGCGTGAGGCCGCAAAGTGATATGAGGTGTTACCGGCTAGATCGGTGTGACATCGAGTCGGGGTCCTGACAGCTATGGTATCAGAGCCAGACTGCCTGTAGGATTACCAAGCCAAACCGGTCGAAGTTGAGTCTAGAAATTCTTTAGTTATATAAGGGAATTGATTGTGGTATGGAACGTAAGGCTCTTTTTACTCCTTATACCTCATGGCCTTCTGATCTGAGTCATCATCTTCTCTTCTACGGGGATTAAGAACTAGGCTTTCCCTTCTTTCTATCAGGATCACGTGTTACTAATCCGTAGACTTATAAGATTGTTGGACTTAAGTCTCAGTTCAGTTCCTACTACTCCCGTATGTTAATTGTTGATCTCGAAACCTTGATATTGTGCTTCTGAGTGGTTATGCCACCATTTTTGTGAATGTCCCAAATCTTTTCTGAGCATTTACAGCCGTTATGCTGTCCGAGTCACCCCAGGTTTCTGAATAGTCTGAAGAATTTGCAAAATCCTTTTCCTCTGGTTTCGATGTTCCTTTATGCCAGCTCAATCACACTAATTGTTGAGTTGAGGTATTCTATTGCCTTGACATTATGTTGGAGTTACTATTATGACCCTAGGTGTCTTAGGGAGTCACCTAGTAATCTAGCAATGTTTTGTGTCCCAGTGTGATGATTCTGGCTTTTATTCTCAAAAGCATCCCGTGATGCCACTTAGTAGTAGGTATTCTACTCCTTGGGCTTTGAACCCGAGATTCACTCTACTTACTTCATGTTGATAGTGTTTGCTAGTTCCTTTAGGATATTAGTAACCTTTGCGATAGTCCTTAAAGTCCGTGGTATCTTCTTCTTCCAAATACCATGAACTACTTATGGCAGAAGTTCCTCGTTGAACTGAAATATCACAACAGGATTATTCTTGATGAGTTCTCCGTTATATATCGTGACTCTGCCAGTTCTACTTTTCTGCATGGGTTATCCGGAAGAAATATGTTGAACTTGGTTCGACATACTAATCTATGCATCCACAACTCAGAAAGTTATATGTTCCTTTGAGTTGTTCTCTTTAGTTGCATTCTGACCCTCGTCTATCAATTGATAGTCAAGAGTATGCGTGCGTTCGTTCATCGATGCCTATGACTCTTGTGGTCTGTCAAGCCATTCCATTCCGGGATTACTAGGAGAAACAAACTCCAGTACCTCTTCCATATCTAGGATTGGGTCAAAGTAGTTGTATTCCGCAGATCAAATGCCAATCCAGCTTTTGGTTCTACTCTACCTTGGAGTATTACATATTTTATATCGAGGTTGTTATAGGAATTGCACATCATCCCATGAACTCTTGGTACACTGATACTTCTTGCCATCACTGTTCATTCCTCGGCCCTCGTGTTGATGCAACCGGAATACCGACAAATGAATTGTGATGTGTGAAATCAATACTGCTAGCAACTCTGTTGCTTGGTAGTTAAAGGATAATAATTTCATTCTTAGTATGTTGGTTTTCGAATCATCCTTCTAAGACTGATCGTGCTACCTAGTCCTTATTTCGGTGCACCCTTCGATTGATGGGTTAGGATCTTGTCAAGTCCTCACTCATCTGATCATATCGTCTTGCCCTCAAAAGCAAGATTGTTCTCGAGCTTAGTAACATACCGGTGGCTCGTGACTTTCCAAATATCTTCTTGGAGGTGTTACCGGGTTGTCACCTGACCGCTATGTTGAGTTCGTGATCAAGTTGGGTTCTTGTGAACCACCTTCTCTCCAAGAATCGGTGTTAGATATCCCTGAGCTAGTTGGTTAAGCTAGACAACAACTTGGAGAGTTGGAAGATAAAAGCTTGTCTGACTTAGTTCGTTCCAAAGGGATATTCTGGTGTAGTGTGTGTTGAAGAAAGATGATATCTTCATCGATTGGTCCTTGTGATCAGTTGCTGGACCTATTGTCTTATCAATCCTTTGATTTGAGTGTGGGCTATCGTCCAATCAAATCAGTACCAACGATGCTCGTAATGTTGTCTTACTCGTGGTTGATCCCTCGAGCATACACCCTTACATCTTTGGTCTGACCAATGCTATCACTTGTTCACTTAACTATGGAATTCCTTTTAAAAAGGAAACCCAGATGAATTGTTGTTGAGCCATTGACAACATCCTTATCTCCTCCATGGTTTTGTTGGACAACAAGTTAGTGTTGGAAACTTTTGAAGCATTTTCTTCATGCTAGCTCATGAAGTATTTGTTAGATGAAAGGAGTGACTTCCTCTTATACACGTGCATTTGGTGAAAGTTGCCGCCGTGAATTTGAGAAAGTTAGTTTTGCTTCCTCTGGAATCATCCCAAGTCAGTCATGCATATGTGCGAAGTATTCTATGGTTTGGAGACTTGCAACCTTCATTCCATATGTGTTCCGAGCACACCAAGCCACTGATTGATTTGTTCAAGGAGAAGAAGTTCCTTCTTAAGAGCATGCCTTATGCAAGGACTTCAATATCCTCGATTATGGTTTCCCACCTAAACTCGGTAGTGTTTTGTTGTAAGACTACCATGTGATAATGTTTTGTCTAGGACAACGTGTTCACGTGTTTGTAGCAGAACCAGCTCATGTTTTGGAGCTTGCTATCGTAGTTCATTTCCCGAGAATCTCGCAACGTCATCTCGTCGATTTGTGTTGCAAACTTTCATTTTTCTTCCGGGACTTGATGAGTCTGGAATAACCTGACACCAACCAGATCTGAATCTCAGGCAGATATGATGGTTGGAACATTTCCCAAGAACTATAATATTGGTCCCTCGATAACCGGTAAAGCGGATGTCGTGGCCAACACACCCAGCCGGAAGGCCTATTATTGTAGTATCTTGTTTGAGGAAGTTGGCCACCTCCCCATAAGGATTTCGTAGGATTTACCTCCGTAACTGTTTCTTATGGATTCTATTGCTCCCGAAGTCCGACCTTTACTTGATGTTCTAGATATCAAACCATATCTATGGGTGTATTACGCTAGCACATCAAGGAGAACATTAGAAGCGGAGTGCTAAATGTCTCTCGGTCGTTCATCCAGATTTTATTTGCTTGGCCTCGCTAAGGTGAAATCTGAGAAAGTGTTATCCTCCTTCGCATCTGCATCGTCCATCGTTGTTCATCATGGTGGTATGTTGTGTTGCCAGGATCCTTGCCACGGATGTGGTAAAACCTTGATGATTGTGGAAATGCTCAAGTTCTTGAGAGCACGCACAAGCGCTACGTCTTATCATCGGCACTAGCTGGGATTGCCCCAGATTTCCTCGGTTATGCTATAACCACTCCAACAGTGAATTCACTCTCTATTGTTGAGTTCTTCCCCAGTTACCAGAATCATTCCCAGCATTTGCATTTTGTTCCCAGCTTGCACCGTCAATATGCCATTCTACCATGGGTCTCTTCCATCTCCGGTGATAAGGAAATTCATCCATTACGTTGTCTTCAACAAGGTAATCCACATCATCCAAGTCCGAGTATGCCATTCTACCGACCCCCTCCAAACGATCGTTGTGAATTGCCTTATGCTGGTATGAAGAGTTTCAATGATCTTTGAATCAAAGGTAATTCTTTTTGCCACTTAAGATAATACCCTACGATCACCCTCCTTCAGGATGTTTCATCGTGGTATCATGGCAATTCAACTCCTCGCTACGTTAACAATCGATTACCACCTTCTTAAGTGTGGAATTATTGTCTACCTAGTGAACCTTCGTCATCCGTTTCTTTCCACCCCTCTTGATGTGTATCCCGTGTCTCAACCCGAGAGATGGTTCTAAGTCTCATTCCGTGAGTTAGTCCTGAGTTGTTCGACCTTCGAGAAGATCGACCCTTCTAGAGTCTCCTTCTTTCCTCCCTGTCATGTTGACAGGAATTCTCAGAGCAAGACTTCAAGACGATGATGGTGATCGAATCAACGTTCCTATGAAGTGCAACCTGGATCGTAAAGATTATACTAGTTGCGTTTCCCCTTCACCTTACCCTATGCTTGAATCTCGAGACGAGATTCTTGTTTAGTGGGGGTGAGTTGTCACATCCCTAGCTTCTGGTAATGCTCTAGGCTAGCTCATGTGTGCATCATGTTTAAATTCAAATGAAATTTGAATTGAGGAATTTTCAAAGCCTCAGAACCCTTTAAAAAAATGATCAAGATAAAAATTGCTTCAAATGTGTCCAAGAAAATGTTCCTGATATCCTCTGGAAATATTGGCAAGAGGTAAAATCCAAACCAATATTTTTGGTGTCTCAGAAACATTTAATTTGGGCATTTGAATTAAATCAATAATTATTTGAATTGGATTTATATCTATTATTAAATAAATATAGGTCCAATAATTCTGAAATATTTTGTGGAGCATTGTTTTAATTCTTTTAGCTCCTAAAAATATTGTCAGAAGCAAAATAAATTGAATTGGTTTCAAAACCAAATTCAAAACAAACCTGCAAAATAGAAAAACTGAAATAATTAGAAAAGGGAGAGAGAGTCTTACCTGGTCCCTTACCTGGCTGGCCCAGTGGACAGCCCAGCCCACTGGCCTGGTGCCAGTCGTCCTCTACCTCTGCCAGTAGGCAGAGGAGGGAGACAGCGCACGCGCGCGCCGTGGCGCCACGCCACCTCCCTGCCTGCCTGCGTCCCTCGCCACCGTGACGCCTCGGGCCTTCTCTTCGGCGCCGCCTCGAACCCTGGACCCCCTCACTCTTCCCCTTCTCCTGCTCTCCCTCTCGCTCCGCACCTCGGGCCCGAACGGAGCCGCCGCCACCGACGCCGATTGCCGCAGCCACCATGCTCCCCACGCCTCACCGACGCCCCAGGGAGCTCCGCCTCGACCCCCTCTTCCTCCCCACCGATCCACAGCCCTCCGGAAGCCCTGCATCGCCGCCATCGCCGTCGTCTTCTACCTCGGACCCGCCGGCCATCTTCGTCAAATTCGCCGCCTCCGACGCCTCCCCGAGCTCCCCGAGGCCATCGTCGCAACCCCTGTGAGCTCCCCTTCCATTTCCCCTCCTCCCCGCGCTCGTTCCCGCACGCTAGCCGCCCGTCTCACCAGGGCCGTGAGCTCCTCGCCGCCGGCGATGTCGCAGACAGCGCTAGAGCCACCGTATCCAACTTCCGAGCCCACAGACGTGCTCACCGTGATCTCAGGAGTCCGTAGCACGCCCCAGCTGTTCCTGCCGTGCTCCCTAACCCCGACCCCGAGATTGCCCGAACTCCGGCAGCCGCAAAGGAGCTCGCCGCCGGCAGCTCCGACCACCCCAGCTGTTGTCACTTGCCTCTTTAGATGCGCCTTTCTCCCAGGAACCCGTAGGAGCAAACCGCACATCAAATGGTGCTCCGTAGCGAGCGCACGGTGCACCTCCGCTGTCGGCCGTGGTCGTTGCCGGCGACACTCCGGCGACACTCCGGCGACTGCCGACGTGGCACGCCTAATTAGCACTAATGACGCCTAAACACCCCCCCCCACAGCCACTGACAGTGGGCCCCGTAGTGGGTCAAAGCCCGGGTCAACGCGGGATTAGCCCCTGTGTCACTGACGTGTGGACCCCACACGTCAGGTTTGACCTGGACCGCCCGTTGACCTGCTGAGGTCAGCATGAGGTCATGCTGACGCCATAATTCATTTTCTGGAATTATTTTATTTCTAAATGTTCAGGAAATTCCAGAAAATAGCTAAACTTCAATAAATCATAGAAAATTAACCGTAACTCCAAATTAAATAATTTATATATGAAAAATTATCAGAAAAATTCAAGGAATCCATCTGTACCATTTTCATGCATGTTAGAACAACTTATAGGTGCTGTTTAGCACAAATCATATAAATGGCATTTAAATAATCACATATGGAGTTTGAATTTGAATCTTGTATTCAAACCAACTTCATTTAATCTGTTGCTAGTTGCATTAGCTCAAAACACATTCATTTTTCCATGTCATGATCATGCATCATATTGTGCATTGCATTGATTGTGTTTTTCTGTGTTGCCGCTATTTGTCCCCTCTCGATAGACGCGATACCGATGATGTGATCGTTGACACTGATGAAGACTCAATGTTATCTTCAGAAGTGCCAGGCAAGCAAAACCCCCTTGTTCATTCCGATACAATCCTACTCTCTCGCTCCTGCTCTCTTTTACTGCATTAGGACAACATCGATTCATCTGTTACTTGCTACGGTAGCTGAACCCCTTTATCCTTTGCATGACCTGTCATTGCCACAGTAAATAGATGAAACCCACTAGCATGAGTAGGAGTTGTTTGAGCCCTAATGTGCCTACTCATTCATGTTTGTTCGTCATGCCTGCTACTGCTTAGAGTTGAGTCAGGTCTGATTCATCGGGGATGAATCAGAGGCGTGTGAACATGTCCCCATGTGTGTGAGCTAAGTGTGTGAACACGTTTTGGTAAAGGTAGCGGTGAGAGGCCATGTAGGAGTACGTGGTGGGTTGTCTCATTGCAGCCGTCCTTAGGAACTGAGTTCTGTGTTTGTGATCCATGACCAGCTACTACCACACATTGGAATGCTTAAGTGCCCCTCTCGACTTATTAATCAACATGATCTCTGTCCAGGAGTTGCAACTAGTTTCTGGTGTTTGTAGGTAGTGTTAGTAGTCTACCAAGTGGCACCCGGTACAGGTGGGCTTGGGACAGACTAGGCACCGTGGCACGGTGTACCAAGTGGCACCCGGTTGGTGGGCTTGGGAACCCTGCTCACATTGTTTGGGGCCGTGAGCGACACCCCGGCCGGATCTCCTTGCGGATGGAACCCGAATAGGCGATAAACCTGGACTAGAGACTTGTTCGGTTAGTCAGGTCGTGGCCGACTCCCTCGCCCGGCTTCCGCTTGAAGGTTGCCGAGGTACATGACGTGTACAGGGCGATAAGTGGCGAAAGCGTGTGTGAAGAAGTACACCCCTGCAGGGTTAACATCATCTATTCGAATAGCCGGATTCCTCGGATATGGAAACTTGGACCCCTTGTACAGTTCATAGACAAGTGAAAGTGGATACTCTAAAATACGCGAGATAAGCGTGACTGCTATGGATGGCGCTCTCGTAGGGAGACGGGAGCGGATCCATAGTGGTGTATTGGTTGGTGAATATGTGGACTCGTGTGCGCCACTTCAAAAGAGTTACTTGCAGTCGTAGTTCAGGATAGCCACCGAGTCAAAGCTGGCTTGCTGCAGTCAAACCCTACCATCCCCTTTGTTGATAATGATGCATATGTAGATAGTTCTGATGTAAGTCTTGCTGGGTACATTTGTACTCATGTTTGCCTATTTTATGTTTTTGCAGAGAGACTTCAGTCTCACTAGTAGTTCCACGTGGACTTCGACGTTTAGCTTGATACCTCAGCTACGATCTTGTGCCCTCGGCAGGATCTGATAGTTAGTCAGGCTTCTTAGCCTTTTTCATTTATAGATGTCTATACTCAGACATGATAGCTTCCGCTTGTGCTTTGACTTGTATGCTCTGATTGTTGGGTCGAGAGACCCATGTTTGTAATATCTTGCTCCTCGGAGCCTATTCATTAAAATACTTGAGTCGTAGAGTCATGTTGTGATGCCATGTTGTGTTTGCACATATCGAGCATATTGTGTGTATGTTACTGAAATGCTTGGTATGTGTGGGATCTGACCATCTAGTTGTTTATCTTTAGTAGCCTCTCTTACCGGGAAATGTCTCCTAGTGTTCCCAACGAGCCATGGTAGCTTGCTACTGCTCCGGAACACTTAGGATGGCCGGCATGTGTCCTTCTTCGTTCCTGTGTCTGTCCCTTTGGGGAAATGTCACGCGATGAATACCGGAGTCCTGCTAGCCCGCTACAGCCCGGTTCACCGGAGTCCTGTTAGCCCAGTGCTACAGCCTGGATCCATTTGCTGATGACCAACACGTTCGATGCTGGGTCATGGATGCCTGTCCCTGTAAGTCTGTGCCACTTTGGGTTTACGACTAGCCATGTCAGCCCGGGCTCTTTATCATATGGATGCTAGCGACACTATCATATACGTGAGCCAAAAGGCGCAAACGGTCCCGGGCAAAGGTAAGGCGACTCCCGTGGGGATACCGTGCGTGAGGCCGCAAAGTGATATGAGGTGTTACCGGCTAGATCGGTGTGACATCGAGTCGGGGTCCTGACATGTGTGACGAAAATGAAGCATAGCCTAACTATATGGTTTTGTAGGGATGAACTTTCTTTTGCCATGCTATTTTCAGAAGACATGATTGCCTTGATTAGCATGCTTGAAGTATTATTATTTTTATGTCAATATGAACTTTTGTCTTGAATCTTTCGGATCTGAATATTCATACTACAATTAAGGAGATTTACATTGAAATTATGCCAACGTATCACTCCGCATCAAAAATTCTTTTTTATCATTTACCTACTCGAGGACAAGCAGGAATTAAGCTTGGGGATGCTTGATACTTCTCCAACGTATCTATAATTTTTTATTGCTTCATGCTACTTTATATACTGTTTTTTTGCCTATTTCAGTGTTTCGAAGAAACATAATATCAAACGGAGTCCAAACGGAATGAAACCTTCGGGAACGTGATTTTCTCACCGAACGTGATCCAGGAGACTTGGACCCTGCTCCAAGGAACAACCGAGGCAGTCACGAGGATGGGGGGCACGCCCTCCCCCCTGGGCGTGCCCCCCTACCTCGTGGGACCCTGTTGCTCCACTGACATACTCCTACCTCCTATATATACCTATGTACCCCCGTCAGATCAAAGACGGAGCCAAAAACCTAATTCCACCACCGCAACTTTCTGTATCCACGAGATCCCATCTTGGGGCCTGTTCCGGAGCTCCACCGGAGGGGGCATCTACCACGGAGGGCTTCTACATCAACACCATAGCCTCTCCGATGAAGTGTGAGTAGTTTACTTCAGATCTTCGGGTCCATAGCTAGTAGCTAGATGGCTTCTTCTCTCTTTTTGGATCTCAATACAATGTTCTCCCCCTCTCTCTTGGAGATCTATTCGATGTAATCTTCTTTTTGCGGTGTGTTTGTTGAGACCGATGAATTGTGGGTTTATGATCCAGCTTATCTATGAATAATATTTGAATCTTCTCTGAATTCTTTTATGTATGATTGAGTTATCTTTCCAAGTCTCTTCGAATTATCCGTTTGGTTTGGCCAACTAGATTGGTAGTTCTTGCAATGGGAGAAGTGTTTTGCTTTGGGTTCAATCTTGCGGTGTCCTTTCCCAGTGACAGCAGGGGCAGCAAGGCACGTATAGTATTGTTGCCATCGAGGATAACAATATGGGGTTTTTATCATATTGCATGAATTTATCCCTCTACATCATGTCATCTTGCTTAAGGCGTTACTCTGTTTTTAACTTAATACTCTAGATGCATGCTGGATAGCGGTCGATGAGTGGAGTAATAGTAGTAGATGCAGAATCGTTTCGATCTACTTGTCTCGGACGTGATGCCTATATACATGATCATACCTAGATAATGTCATAATTATTCGCTTTTCTATCAATTGCTCAACACTAATTTGTTCACCCACCGTAGAATACTTATGCTCTTGAGAGAAGCCACTAGTGAAACCTATGGCCCCCGGGTCTATTCTCATCATATCAATCTCCATTACTTTATTACTTGCTTTGTTTTTACTTTGCCTTTTACTTTTCACTTTGCATCTTTATATCAAAAATACCAAAAATATTATTTACCATCTCTATCAGATCTCACCCTCGTAAGTGACCGTGAAGGGATTAACAACCCCTAATTGCGTTGGTTGCGAGTAGCTATCGTTTTGTGTAGGTACGAGGGACTTGTGTGTGGTCTCCTACTGGATTGATACCTTGGTTCTCAAAAACTAAGGGAAATACTTACGCTACTTTGCTGCATCATCCTCTCCTCTTCGGGGAAATTCAACGCAGTGCTCAAGAGCTAGCAAGAAGAATTTCTGGCGCCATTGCCGGGGAGGCTCACGCAAGCAAGTCAACCATACCAAGTACCCATCACAATCCCTATCTCTCGCATTACATTATTTGCCTCTCGTTTTCCTCTCCCCCACTTCACCCTTCCCGTTTTATTCGCCCTCTCTTTCCCATTCTCCTCCTCTCTTTCCCGTTTGCCTTTTTGTTTGCTCGTGTGTTAGTTTGCTTGCTTGTCGCAATGGCTCTCCCTAAATTTGGTGATCTTCCCTAGAGGAGATCGAAAGTAATGTCAGAAAGTTTATGGTTTTGCAATTTGAGCATAATAATTTCTTTAGAAATGAGCTTAAGGAACAAAAAGGTTTTATGAGTTATATGAATAAAGAACTCAATGATATGTCTAAAGAATTCGATGGTATAAGAACCCAAATTGCCCATCTTGAAAAGATGACCGCTGAAATTTCGGATATGCCAGCTACCTTAGTTAATAAGATGGCCGCTAAACCGAATTCCTATGAAAATCAAGATGAAGATCTAAAAGTTATCGATGTGTCCCCCAATAAATCTTTGTTTTGCAATATGAATCTTGATGAAAATGAATATGATCTTCCTTTACCTAGAAGGCGCTCTAAGAATTCGGAGTTTTTAGATCTTGATGATGAAATTGATAAAAGTGGGATTGAAAGAAATAAGAACCTAGATGTTGCTAAACCCACTATTTTGGATCTCAAGTAATTTAATTATGAAAATTGCTCCCTAATTGATTGTATTTCCTTGTTGCAATCCGTGCTAAATTCTCCTCATGCTTATAGTCAAAATAAGGCCTTTACCGAACACATTGTTGATGCCTTGATGCAATCTTATGAAGAAAAACTTGAGTTGAAAGTTTCTATCCCTAGAAAACTCTATGATGAGTGGGAACCTACTAATAAAATTAAAATTAAAGATTATGAGTTTCATGCTTCGTGTGATTTGGGTAGTGTCTCCACTATTCCCAAAACTTTGTGTGATTTGCTAGATTTCCGTGATTTTGAAGATTGCTCTCTAAACTTGCATATTGCGGATTCCACTATTAAAAAGCCTATGGGAAGAATTAATGATGTTCTTATTGTTGCAAATAGGAATTATGTGCCCGTAGATTTTATCGTTCTTGATATAGATTGCAGTCCTTCATGTCCTATTATTCTTGGTTGACCTTTCCTTAGAATGATTGGTGCAATTATTGATATGAAGGAAGGAATATTAGATTCCAATTTCCCTTAAAGAAGGGTATGGAACACTTCAATAGAAAGAAAATAAAATTACCTTATGAATCTATCATGAGAGCCACTTATGGATTACCTACCAAAGATGGCAATACCTAGTTTTATCCTTGTTTTTATGCCTAGCTAGGGGCGTTAAACGATAGCGCTTGTTGGGAGGCAACCCAATTTTATTTTTGTTTTATGTTTTTGCTTCTGTTTAGAAATAAATAATACATATAGCCTCTGTTTGGATGTGGTTTTATATTTTAATTAGTGTTTGTGCCAAGTAGAACCTATTGGATAAGCTATGATGATAGTTGATTTGATTCTGCTGAAAAACAGAAACTTTGCGCTCACGAGAAAAAAATCAATAAATCACAGAAACGTGCTTTTGCATTGATTCTTTTTGATGCTGATCAATAAATAAATTTTCCAGTACATCCTATTTTTTTAGAATTTTTTGAGTTCCAGAGGTTTGCGTTAGTTACAGATTGCTACAGACTGTTCTGTTTTTGACAGATTCTGTTTTTCGTGTGTTGGTTGCTTATTTCAATGCATCTATGGCTAATAAATTAGTTTATAAACCATAAGGAAGTTGGAATACAGTAGGTTTAACACCAATATAAATGAAGAATGAGTTCATTACAGTACCTTAAAGTAGTCTTTTGTTTTCTTTCAATAACGGAGCTCACGAAATTTCTATTGAGTTTTGTGTTGTGAAGTTTTCAAGTTTTGGGTGAATTCTTTTGATGGATTATGGAACAAGGAGTGGCAAGACCCTAAGCTTGTGGATGCCCATGGCACCCCCAAGATAATCCAAGGACACCAAAAAGTCAAAGCTTGGGGATGCCTCCTCTTTTTTCTACTTCCATCGGTAATTTACTTGGAGCTATATTTTTATTCACCACATGATATGTGTTTTGCTTGGAGCGTCTTGTATTATTTGCGTCTTTACTTGTTAGTTTACCACAATCATCCTTGCTGTACACACCTTTTGAGAGAGCCATACACCAATTGGAATTTGCTAGAATACTCTATATGCTTCACTTATATCTTTTGAGCTTGATAGTTTTGCTCATAGTGCTTCACTTATATCTTTTGAGCGTGATAATTTTTGCTCTAGTACTTCACTTATATATTTTAGAGCACGGTGGTGGATTTGTTTTAAAGAAACTATTGATCTCTCATGCTTCACTTAGATTATTTTGAGAGTCGTTAATAGCATGGTAATTTGCTTAATGTTAATATACTTGGTATTCAAGATATGTGAAACCTTCTTTTGAGTACGTCAAATACTAAGATAAGTTTGATGCTTGATAATTGTTTTGAGATATGGATGTGATAATATCAAAGTCGTGCTAGTTGAGTAATTATGAATTTAAAGAATGCTTGTGTTGGAGTTTGCAAGTCCCGTAGCATGCACATATGGTTAAAGTTGTGTAACAAATTTGAAACATGAAGTGTACCTGGCTTGTGCATCCTTATGAGTGGCGGTCGGGGACGAGCGATGGTCTTTTCCTACCAATCTATCCCCCTAGGAGCATGCGCGTAGTACTTGATTTTTGATGACTTCTAAATTTTTGCAATAAGCATATGAGTTCTTTTGACTAATGTTGAGTCCATGGATTATACGCACTCTCACCTTTCCGCCTTTGCTAGCCTCTTCGGTACCGTGCATTGCCCTTTCTCACCTTGATAGTTGGTGCAAACTTCGCCGATGCATCCAAACCCCGTGATATCGTACGCTCTATCACACATAAACCTCCTTATATCTTCCTCAAAACAGCCACCATACCTACCTATTATGGCATCTCCATAGCCATTCTGAGATATATTGCCATGCAACTTCCATCATCATATTCATGACATACATTACTTTTGTCATATTGCCATTGCATGATCATGTAGTTGACATCGTATTTGTGGCAAAGCCACCATGCATTATTTTTCGTACATGTCACTCTTGATTCATTGCACCATCCCGGTACACCGCCGGAGGCATTCATATAGAGTCATATCTTGTTCTAAGTTTCGAGTTGTAATCCTTATGTTGTAATCAATAGAAGTGTGATGATCATCATTATTAGAGCATTGCCCAAACAAAAAAAAAAGAGAAAGGCCAAAAAAAGAGAAAGGCCCAAAAAAAGGGCAATGCTACTATCTATTTTTCCACACTTGTGCTTCAAAGTAGCACCTTGTTCTTCATAAAGTGAGTCTCATAAGTTGTGCTTCAAAGTAGCACCTTGTTCTTCATATGTTGTCTTTTTTATAATAGTGGGAATTTTTCATTATAGAACTTGTCTTGTATATTCCTACGATGGGCTTCCTCAAATGCCCTGGATCTTCATGAGCAAGCAAGTTGGATGCACACCCACTAGTTTTCTTCTTGTTGAGCATTCATAGCTCTAGTGCATCCGTTGCATGGCAATCCCTACTCCTCATGTTGACATCAATCAATGGGCATCTCCATAGCCCGTTGATTATCCTCGTCAATGTGAGACTTTCTCTTTTTTTTGTCTTCTCCACACAATCCCCATCATCGTATTCTATTCCACCCATAGTGCTATATCCATGGCTCACACTCATATATTGCGTGAAGGTTGAAAAAGTTTGAGATTATTTAAGTATGAAACAATTGCTTGGCTTGTCATCGGGGGTATGGGAACATCTTTGTGTGACGAAAATGAAGCATAGCCTAACTATATGATTTTCTAGGGATGAACTTTCTTTTGCCATGCTATTTTGAGAAGACATGATTGCCTTGATTAGTATGCTTGAAGTATTATTATTTTTATGTCAATATGACCTTTTGTCTTGAATCTTTTGAATCTGAATATTCATACTACAATTAAGGAGATTTACATTGAAACTATGCCAAAGTATCACTCTACATCAAAAATTCTTTTTTTATCATTTACCTACTCGAGGACAAGCAGGAATTAAGCTCGGGGATGCTTGATATGTCTCCAACGTATCTATAATTTTTTATTGCTTCATGCTACTTTATATACTGTTTTGGACTATATTGGGCTTTATTTTCCACTTTTATATTATTTTTGGGACTAACCTATTAACCGGAGGCCCAGCCCAGAATTGTTGTTTTTTGCCTATTTCAGTGTTTCGAATAAGCAGAATATCAAACGGAGTCCAAACGGAATGAAACCTTCGGGAACGTGATTTTCTCACCGAACGTGATCCAGGAGACTTGGACCCTGCTCCAAGGAACAACCGAGGCGGTCACGAGGATGGGGGCGCGCCCTCCCCCCTGGGTGCACCCCCCTATCTCGTGGGCCCCTGTTGCTCCACTGATGTACTCCTTCCTCCTATATATACCTACGTACCCCTGTCAGATCAAAGACGAAGCCAAAAACCTAATTCCACCACCAAAACTTTCTTTATCCACGAGATCCCATCTTGGGGCCTGTTCCGGAGTTCCACCGGAGGGGGCATCTACCATGGAGGGCTTCTACATCAACACCATAGCCTCTCCGATGAAGTGTGAGTAGTTTACTTCAGACCTTCGGGTCCATAGCTAGTAGCTAGATGGCTTCTTCTCTCTTTTTGGATCTCAATACAATGTTCTCCCCCTCTCTCGTGGAGATCTATTCGATGTAATCTTCTTTTTGCGGTGTGTTTGTTGAGACCGATGAATTGTGGGTTTATGATCCAGCTTATCTATGAATTATATTTGAATCTTCTCTGAATTCTTTTATGTATGATTGAGTTATCTTTCCAAGTCTCTTCGAATTATCTGTTTGGTTTGGCCAACTAGATTGGTAGTTCTTGCAATGGGAGAAGTGTTTAGCTTTGGGTTCAATCTTGCGGTGTCCTTTCCCAGTGACAGCAGGGGCAGCAAGGCACGTATAGTATTGTTGCCATCGAGGATAACAAGATGGGATTTTTATCATATTGCATGAATTTATCCCTCGACATCATGTCATCTTGCTTAAGGCGTTACTCTGTTTTTAACTTAATACTCTAGATGCATACTGGATAGCGGTCGATGAGTGGAGTAATAGTAGTAGATGCAGAATCGTTTCGATCTACTTGTCTCGAACGTGATGCCTATATACATGATCATACCTAGATAACGTCATAATTATTCGCTTTTCTATCAATTGCTCACCAGTAATTTGTTCACCCACCGTAGAATACTTATGCTCTTGAGAGAAGCCACTAGTGAAACCTATGGCCCCCGGGTCTATTCTCATCATATCAATCTCCATTACTTTATTACTTGCTTTGTTTTTACTTTGCCTTTTACTTTTCACTTTGCTTCTTTATATCAAAAATACCAAAAATATTATTTATCATCTCTATCAGATCTCACCCTCGTAAGTGACCGTGAAGGGATTGATACCTTGGTTCTCAAAAACTGAGGGAAATACTTATGCTACTTTGCTGCATCGTCCTCTCCTCTTCGGGGAAATCCAACGCAGTGCTCAAGAGGTAGCAAACCCTGCTGCCAAGAGCCGGGCTACTTCTTCACCAATTGCCTTCAGCCTCTCTTCATTAAACCGCCGAAGAAACTGTTTGACCGGCTTAAATTTTGGATCAATATTAAGAGTGTGCTCAGCGAGTTCTCTCGGTACACCTGGCATGTCAGAAGGTTTCCATGCAAAATGTCCCGATTATCATGGATGAACTCGATGAGCGCGCTTCCTATTTGGGATCCAAATTAGCACTGATACTGAACTGTTTGGATGAATCACCTGGAACAAAATCAACAATCTTAGTATCATCAGCCGACTTAAACTTCATGACCGGCTCATGTTATGTGGTTGGCTTCTTTAAAGATGTCATGTCTGCCGGGTCGACATTGTCCTTGTAGAATTTTAACTCTTCCGTTGCATAGACCGACTCATCATAAGCCGCGTCACCTTCTTCACATTCCAGAGCCACCTTCCGGCTCCCGCGCACCGTAATGGTTCCCTTATAACCCGGCATCTTGAGCTGCAAGTACACATAACACGGCCGTGCCATGAATTTGGCATAAGCCGGCCGCCCGAATAGAGCATGATATGGGCTCTTGATCTTGACTACCTCAAACGTCAATTTCTCAGCTCTGGAGTCATATTCATCCCCAAAGGCTACCTCCAATTCGATCTTGCCGACCGGATACGCCGACTTACCGGGTACGACTCCATGGAAAATAGTGTTGGACTGCTTAAGGTTCTTATCATTTAGCCCCATGCGACGGAAGGTCTCATAATAGAGGATATTGATGTTGCTGCCTCCATCCATGAGCACTTTGGTGAATTTGTATCCACCCACTTGAGGGGCCACCACCAGGGCTAAGTGACCCGGATTGTCAACCCGGGGAGGGTGATCCTCTCTACTCCATACGATAGGCTGCTCAGACCACCTCAAATAACAAGGAATTGCCGGCTCAACTACATTCACAACCCTCTTATGAAGCTTCTGGTCTCGTTTACATAAATTGGTGGTAAACACATGATATTGCCCACCGTTTAGCTGCTTTGGATTGCTCTGGTATCCACCTTGCTACTGTTGCTGACCGCCCTGGCCAGATTGTTGGTTATATCCACCTTGGTTGCCCTGGGAACTTTGGAAATTGGGATTTGACCCGCCCCCCGGGCCATGAAAACCGCCGCCACCTGAGCTGCCGCCCTGCCCATTGTTACCATCAAACATGTTGGGATTTTTAAAGGCCTTCATGATCGTACAGTCCTTCCACAAATGGGTAGCCGGCTTCTGCTGAGTGCCGTGTCTCGGACAGGGCTCATTCAACAATTGCCCAAGTGTGGGGCCTGACCCGCCAGATCAGGGAGGTGGCCTCCCTTTGCGTTGCTGGTTATTACCATGCGCGCTGGTGTTAGCCACGAAATCCAAACTGCCGTTAGCCTTACGTTTATTACCTCCTTGATTTGCCGGGTTGTGCTGAGGGCCCTTGCCATTGCCGTTCTTCTTTCCCTTCCCTGCCTTGTCATCATCAGACCCGGGATCCTTGGTACTATCAAAATCAACGTACTTAACTAGAGCCGCCATCAGCGTGTCCATATCATTACACTCGCGTTTGAGCCGTCCCAGCTTTTGTTTCAAAGGCAAGAAACGGCAATTTTTCTCCAACATTAAGACTGCAGAGCCGGCATCCATCTTATCAGATGAATGTATTATGGCTTTAACTCGGCGCACCCAATGGGTTGTAGACTCGCCCTCCTCTTGCTTGCAATTCGACAGATCCACGATCGACATGGGCTGCTTGTACGTGTCTTTGAAGTTCTGGATGAACTGGGCCTTTAACTCCGCCCAAGAGCTGATTGAATTAGGTGGCAGGCCTTTCAACTAGGTGCGAGCGGTTCCATCCAACATCATGGTGAAGTATTTAGCCATTGCATCATCACTAACCTCCAACAGCTCCATAGGCATCTTGTAACTCTCAATCCATGCCCCAGGCTGTAAGTCGGCCGTGTAATTCGGCACCTTCCTAGGTCCCTTAAAGTCCTTGGGTAAACGCTCGTTACGTAGAGCCGGCACCAGACAGGGGACTCCTCTGGTCCTGGTGGCCACGCCTGCCTCAATAGAAGCCGTCGGATAAACCGGATATGGCTGGTAAGCCATCATCTGAGCCGCCTACTCAGCTGCCTGTTGAACCGCTCGCTCAGCCTCTTGACGTATTCTGTCTTGATCTACCAAGTTGACGGCCTCGTGGCGCGCCGGGTTAAGCCCACCTGGCTGGTCACGGCGCCTGACGTTGCTCGAAACGGATGTTGAATCCATGTGCCTGCTATAACTCAGGCTTCGGCTTGGACGAGGGGTCGAGTGGATCCTGTCCCGGCTGTATGAGTACGCCTCCTGCGGTGCCAAGGCCGTCTGAAGAAGTTTCCTGACCCGGCGGGTTTCAACCGCCGCCGGAGAGTCACCATCAATTGGGAGAGCCGCCAATCATGCCGCTACCGCTATCATGTTCTCCAACGGGTTAGAATAGTGACCCGGGGGTGTGGGTACATACTGACGCGGCGCCATGTTTACGCGGGGAGGTCCCATCACCTGTGGTTGAACCGGCACACCGTCTCCGGGTGTCACAACATGGTCCGCTCCTGCGCATGGAGAGAGCCACAGCGGGTTGCCTGTATGCGGGGAAAGCCACGGCGGGTTACTGGGCCCTGCCCCTGGCGTGTGAAAAAGATTTCAAGGATCATAAACCGGGGGGAGTCGAGACTGAGTCTTCTGATGCCTTCTCCTCATGATCGCATTAGCCGCGCTCTAGTCTTGCGTGAGCCGGAAAGCATGTGCCTGGATCTGCTGAGCCTGAACATCCAGAGTCGCGCGCTCTGCGGTTATCCTAACATCTTCTGCTGTCAGATCTTCCTTAGCCTGCACCATATCCAATTTTAACTGTGCCACCTCCGCATCATGACGATCTTGATCCGTCGGGTTGACGATGGCGGTTAACAGGGTGGTCAGTTTGTCTGTGAGATCCATTAACACCTGAGCCAGCGAGCGCACAGGGCCTCCTGCCCTGGCTGCTGCTGACCCGGAGGTTATGGCTGCTGCAGCTGTGGAATCTTGGATAGGTTGTGTGCCGGCCATGAAGATCCCAACCCTGCTCGGCGGCTCAAGGCAATATGGAATACTGCTGCCATTGGAACAGCCCCCAAGCCCGCCATCCTACAGTTGATACAAAGAATCTGTCTCACCTGTGGATGACTCACCAACAGAGTAGATGGCCATCTCACCATCAGAAGCAGATCCTTCAGAGAGTCCTCCATGGATGCATCCCACGAAGGCACGCTTCATCGCCGGCGGAGCCCGGGCGGGTCTCGCACGCTGAGCCATCTTGACGAGGTCGGTGGAGATGTCCGGCTCAGGGCCCGGCTCGCCGATCTTGCCGATGAAGACGTGGATTCCGCCGAAGGGGACCCGGTACCCGTACTCAATTGAGCCGGCATCGGGGCCCCAGCCTGCGTCGTCGATGTAGAGCTTGCCGCGACGACTCTTGGTCATCCGGCCCACGGCGTATCCCTTGAGCCCTTCGAAGCTTCCCTTCAAGAACTCAAATCCACCATGCGCTAGCCCCACGGTGGGCGCCAACTGTTGTGGAATTGTCACGTCAGATGTCCTAAGGAACAGACTTCGTCGTGGAGCCATTGCAACTAGGAAGCTTGAAGGGGTTAATCGGGACAAGAGACACGAGGTTTATACTGGTTCGGCCCCTTACGGTGAAGGTAAAAGCCTATGATCCAGTTTTGAGTGAGATTGCTTATGTCTCGATCACCAGGGAGCAAATCGCTTGACCTAGCTCTCGAGTTGTTGTTAATTTCCCTGAACCGCCACCGGGTCATTCCTTTATATACAGAGGTCGACGTCCAGCGGCTCTACAGAGTCCTGGTCGGCTTATAAACAATATCCGGCTCGGTCTCTTAATATTTCTTGCCTTACAATACAAGTCACACCTAAGGCGGTTTATCACTATGGGCCTTAAGTTGCCTCTGGGCGTTGGGCCCTTACTAAGCCGTCGTCTTCAACCTTGAGCGTTGGGCTTCAAGAATGCTTACAGGTATAACCCGGCCCCTCCTGGTGGGTCATACCTAATAGTTATATCCCCAACAAGGAGCGTCGGGTGGAGGAGTTGCGTGTAGCCCTGGTCGAGGTAGAGAAGAGTCTGTCCGTCGAGGAATCGGCGGTGGAGTACCAACACGAGCTCTAGCGTAGCCACTAGTACGAGTACTACAACCTTGAGGGCGGCGCCGAGGACAAGGACAAGGACAAGGACGCGGTCGACTTCAGCAGGGGGGACGCGGAGTCCACCAACGGTGGCATGTCGCCAGGACAAGTCATCGACATCTCATCTCACACCGGCGATGCATAGGCCGGCGCGGCAGTGCATTTGTTAAAATTATGCGTACTTAGGCTTTGTTTTTAATGCCGGTCTTTTGTTATAGCAATGTTTAGGTCAACTGGCTCTGCTGAATTACTAAAATTGCTCGATTCAGTAAGTGTGGTCTGTTTGCTGTACGCTTTTTTGTGTGCCCAAATTAGCAAGCTATGTTAAATTATGCAATGACGTACCCAGGGAAATTTCCACCAAAATTTGAATTATCAAACTCATCCCATGTGCGTAAAGCAGAAGAATCATTTGCGACGCACACTATCGTTCAAAGTGAATGGTGTCTGGCGGCACCGCGCAAAGTTTCCCTCCACATTTTGAAATTTTTGGCCTACCGCCGAAATATCTACCCCCCTTCCCCACCCCCTTTTCTCCCCAACCACAAGTCACATTTCCCGTCTTTTCCCCCTTCTTCCTTCCTTCCTAAGCTATAGCAGCTTCCTCGCTCTCTCTGTCTCGCATCCTACCGCCGGGGTCGCCATGGTCTTCTTCAAAGACCTCTCCAGCGGTTCCTCCTCCTCCTCCGACTCCTTCACCACCCGGGTACACCTCTCTTCTCTCTCAGGCTATGACTTGGAATGAAGGATTTTTACCCAGCGGTCGATTTGAGTCATTTCTTCCTCTTGTAGTTCCCTAGGACCATCATTTGCAATGAATGGAGCGGGGTGGCTGAAGATCTGTCTGCTCATTGTCACCACCAATCTCCATGCTTGAAGCTAGTTTCTTTTGAATCTGTGGACAGTGGGAGGAAGTTTCTGGCATGTGAAGAGAAGGTTAGACCCTCTTTCATTGTTACAAATCATTTGTTAGATGTGATTTAGACACTGTTACAGTTCCAACCCATTCATACCACACCTTCAACCAAACGCATGCTAAGACAGTGTCACAGTTTGTACCTAGTATCTAAAAATGTTTCCATCTCATCAGCGGTGCCATTAGAAAATTATTTGGCACCGCTTCAACAGTTTGTGCAACCAACTTGTCCACACAACCGAGCAGCCAAGCAGTAAAATACTAAATCTTTATGGCATGAAGGAACTGGGCGTCGGAACAACAAGGTGCTCCGGAGTTCGGGTCCCTGATTTTTTTCCTACATCGGCTGGCCAGTGCAGGGCACTGGTAAGAGATGTAGCAACAGTTGTATTTACACCGATTTTGGCATACATAGTGGATGGCCTTAGTGCTATTAGTTCTATGTTACTAAATTTGTGCATGTACACACCTATTAGTATCAATTTGCTGTCATCCAAACACTGTCGCTATGCTGTTGCAGTTATATTTACCTTCCTCTTAAAATGTTCAATTTGTTATTTATAGTACATGAGTAAGAACTTGTAGCGTTGTTGTAGTTAATTATAGTTTCTGATGTTTTAGAATTTGGTTGTTGTCTCAGTAGCAATTAATTCATTTGCACATTGATATTTTTGAGAAGATATGTCATAATTAACCTGTTTCTTCAATTTTTCAAAATAAGTATTGGTGATTTTCTATGTTTCTATAAACCCATTTTCCCTACAATTGTTACTGATTTAGTTTTAAATATTTTAGGATGAAAGGAAGTCTTCTTACTTGGAGTGGGTTGATCAAGAGTGGCCACAGTCTTTGAAGATGTGCCTAGCAAAGCTCTGGAGCATGTATCAGGAAGAGAATAGAGGTAGGCTTAGATAAAGTGTTGTCAACGCTGAAGAATATTTGAAGATGCGGGATAAAAAGAGGAAGGTGGAGAATGAGCTCAGATTTTTTATACCAGACTTTGCTAAGATGGTGTTGGCGAAGGAGGAGGCACTTTCCCAGTTGGCTAGTGAAAAACAGGTTCTTACTGAACTGAAAGCAGAGGTGGATCAGACGAGCCTGGATGATCTCGATTAGGGAAATGAATATATTGTTCTAATATTATTCTTATGAAGTTGAACTAGCTATATGTTGTAATGTGCTGTTTTCAGGCAGCTATCGTACTGTGATATTAAAATATATCTATGTGCCTGATATGAAATTGGCAAACAGCTGTTCGATATGAAATGTGAATTTGTGTAATACTGGAATTATTAATTAGAAACTAATGAACCTGCTAAATGGGTCATGGAACTTTGCAAATGGTTCTAGAAGTAAAAGCACTTGTGATAGATAGCCCAATGCCACACAGTTTTCTTCATCAAATCATGTGTGATGTAAATGATAAAAGCAAACGTTTAACCAAGGCGGAGCGTGTGTGATAGTTACACCTATCACACACGAGGCTATACATAAACCTGTGTGGGATGTACATACGAACGAAAACGTTTTCCCTGGATTGGCTGTGTGGGATGTACATACGAACGAAAACGTTTTCCTGGATTGACTGTGTGCGATGTACATACGAACAAAAACATTTTCCCTAGATTGACTGTGTGGGATGTACATAAGAACGGAAACGTACTCCTTGATTGGATTGACTGTGTGTGATATACATACGACGGAAATGTTTTTCTGGGATTCATCGTGTGCGATGTACATATGGACAGAAACGACTGGGTTTCGATGTCTCGCCTGATCGCGCATGAGCTCATTTTGCCCCAGCCTGTGTGCCAGGAGGGCCTATCCCCAACGGTTTCTAGGTCGTGTGGGAAGGACCCCCTATCGCCCACACTCACTTGGCGACTGTTCCAAATGCCGTCGAGGAAAGGGGTTAAAAACAGTTTGTATAGCACCGACATGTACCAGTGATTGCGTACTTTGAAATTCAAAATCTGTGATTTTTAAATGTAGGGATTACACTGCACACGGTTTGCGAAAGCAAAACGTCTACGATAAACGTGGAGATCAGACACGTTTCTTGGATCCACTAAGTGTGCGATCAATCTCTACTCCACACATGATTAGCCAAGAAAAAACGTGTGGGATTAACAACAACATCACACACAGTTCCTTCTTATTAAATGTTTGTGAAAGTCACCTTATCACACACGCTTGGCAATTATGGACTGTTTTAAGATGATGTGTGCATTGCAAATGTTTGGTCATAAAAGAACGCATGCGATAGGTCTTCATCTGACGCGGGTACGATGGATGAATCGTGTGGGATATATTCAAGCTTCACATAAGGTTTTATAGGGACAGCTGTATGCACTCTTGCATCGAATCACATAAGTCAAGGAAAAGTGAATGTGTGTGATTTTCTACTTATCATACATGTTCTATAATCATGAACTGTTGTGATGGGTCATGCATCGTAAACGTAGCACCACAGAATATTGACTGTGATGGCAATGCGAGCACAAACAAGTAGCAAGGATGGAGCGTTTGGGATATTTGAGATATCAGAAAGAGTTTTATAGGGACAACAATATGCATCATGGCTCCCTATCCCCGACGGTTTCTAAGTCATGTTGGATGGACCCGCCCCCTATCGCCCACACTTGCCTGGAGAAGGTTTAAAATGCCATCGCGAAAAGGCGTTAAAAACCATTTGTATAGCACCTCGCCATACCAGTGGCTATTTGGTTGCTCGGTTGTTTTGGTGAAAACACAAGTCAGGATGTTTGGTTACATGCAACACATGTTGTCTAGTAACCTCCTCGTGGAGGTGCTGAGGTTACCAGCACACTAGCAAGACATGACACAACCAAAATAGATAGCATAGTAACTAGCTTAACTTAGTACAACTCTTAAACAAGCAATCTTGAACAATCAGGACATAGTCTTAAACAAGCAGGGACCAGTTTAAATCTGAGCACAAAGTAGTCAGGCAATAGAGAGCTCTCTAGACATTGGCGCTGAAGGCGTTGTCGTGCTTCTTGCACTTGGTCACCACCTGGTCGTTGAAGACGGTCACCTTCAGGGTGTTAGGAGTCAGCAGCTTGAAGGTGACCATGTAGTCGATTCTGATTTAATGAACAATGGCGAAGGGGCCCAACCCTAATCAAGGGTGACCATGTTGTTCATAAGTCGGATCATCACCCTCCATGTCCAGCTGGTGTTCATCTTGATCTTGAACTCCCGAGGGACGGCGAGGAAGTGCTTCATGAAGTCTAGAGGCATCGGTAGGCAATCCAGCTTTGGGGCAAGGATCACCTTGCAGAAGTGGTTGGTCCTGCCTCCTCATGGTTATGGTTGTAGTTCCTCCGCTTGTCATTGGGGGCTCCTCTATCACATTGTCGTCGCCTAAGGGTGACACCACCTCCTTGCCCTTGTCTAAAGACGACACCACCTTCTTGCCATTGTCTCCGTGTGCTACTACTTCCTTGCCCCTATGTCCGGACGCCACCACCTCCTTGCCCTTCATGTTCTCCATCTCGATCTGCATTATGAACATCATGAAGTTGAAAGGATGATCATCATTCATTCATATCATTCAACGCCCCTATATTTACCAACCCAAAGGCCACCTACTTACCCACTGCCGCACTTAATTAACCCTCTCTCTCTCTCACTGCCACTCCTCTTCCACATCTCTGTTTCACCACCTATCCATCGCCATGAACCCCACCCCCTTCCCATGGGGCATTGGACGGAGGGCTTTCTTCCTTAGCTGCTTGCTCGGTGACCGCACCAAGTTTGAGAACACCATGGAAGTGTGATCTAACTTCACCAGCATCAAGGACATGCATAAGGAAGCAGATGCTGTGGTGGCGAAGGTGACGCGGGAGGAGTTGAAGACATTGATTCCTGACCCAGTCAAAGGTGCTATGTCCATGGACATACCGCGCTAGGCGATGAACCAGGCTGAGTCTGGCGATGCTGGTCAAAGAGCCCGATGGGCCAAGTACAGGCAGTACCTGCCTCGTCATGACCAACCGGTCACCGCTGTGGCACCGACCGTCATCATTTCGGAGCCAGAGGGCGAAGAAGTGATGGAGGTGGTGGTCAGGGCACTTGAGCCAGGCCACCATACTATGCCAATCATTTTGGACGACGGCGAGGATGAGGAGATGGTGCATGCTATGGTCGAGCCAGAGGTGGACAACTACAAGGCCAAGAGCCCTCGCCGCTCCAAGCGCCTCCAGGGTCGTTGTGGCAAGGAATTAGTGGTACTATGTGTAATATTGATTTACCCCCATTCCCCAATCCCCTTGTACTCAATCCGGATCGCATCCTAAAATCCATCGTTGTTGCCTAAATCAAGATGTGCTGATTAGTTCTATCAAAACCCCACAAACAAATGTACCCTAACACGTGAATCGAATGCACAAACCGAATCGAATGCAGAAAGTCAAGAGTGAGAAGGTGAAACATAGAGCTTGCCGCCATTGCTGAAATGTTGTCGGTGATGCCGATGATCGATGTTGGTCCTTGCCTTGCCGTTCTTCGCTTGCTTTGTTGTTCTTCGCTCTGCTGATCGCCGTCGTCGGTGTGAGAGTGGGGAGAGTGGAGAGAGGGGAGAGAGAGCGGCGAGGGAAGGTGAGGGTAATTATGCCGACGCTTCGGGAAATAATGTGACGTCTCCAGCGTGGCTCCTCACGTGTAGCCGCCATTGCCCACGTGCATTCCGCGGGCCTGGCTATGAAAAAACTGTTGATTCGACCATTCCCAGCAGCTTGGCCCGAAGGTGCTTCAAGTTTCATGCTATAGAGACCGGCTCATGTAAACCATCTTTGTACAGGGTATGTATATTCAAATCTTCAATCAATGACATAACTATTACCGAAAAAGACTTTCGCTCCGCTTTATATATATAACAACAAATGACATAACTATTCAATCAGTCGCTTCTCTTTGTCTTACTTTTCACAGTAGACAATTAAACCGTTCATTTTCTTTTGGTGCGGACATGATTGAGAAGTTGTTATGCTCTCGATCTAAGGTTCAGGATATTTCTTCGATTACAGACTGAATTTTAGGATACAAGCTCGGGTTCTAGGGTAGGAGAAAGGGGAATTGGGGGTAGGAGGAAGCCAGCCGCCGCCTGTGTCTTGTTCCAGCCTGCCTCCCTCTCCACGCTCGCAGGTACATATCCCTCTCGATCAGCCAGTGACCCAGCTATGGGCCGGGTACCGCTCACTCCCCTTGCGAGCCCGCGTCGGTCGGCCATGGGCCTCAATCTCCGTCTGGGCCTTGGTCGTAGAAGTAGCAGCGCCTGGTGTAGCTGAAGAAGTAGGAGGGGCCATAACATTCCCCCTTCCTTGAGACGCAGCTTGACCCCAAGCTGTAGCAGCTGGGAAGTACAACCGCAACTCCTCTCGGTCCTCCCATGTCGCCAGCGCTGCTGGCTGGTCAGTCCAGCGCACCAACACTTGCGGTACGTCTACGCCTGCGCGATGATGAATGCGGCTGTCAAGCACCTCCACCGGTTCCGGCTGCGGTGCCGCTTCGTGTGGTAACTCTTCCAGAGCATTTTCCGATGGTGGCAGTGCACTGCGGAGCTGAGAGACATGAAACACCGGATGCACCGTGCTTGTCTCCGGCAGCTTGAGCTTGTACGCCACATTACCCACCTTTTGGATAACCTGAAAAGGACCAAAGTACTTGAACGAGAGCTTAGTGTTAGCGCGAGTGGCCACTGATCGTTGGAGATAGGGTTGCAGTTTGAGAAACACCCGGTCATCCACTTGGAACACCCGATCAGATCGACGCTTGTCCGCTGATTCCTTCATGTGCTGTCTGGCCCGGAGGAGATGCTGCCGCAGCATAGTCTCCATTTGTGCCCTGTCCTGAAGCCATTCCCCTATATCCGGCGAAGCACAAACTATAGTATCCAGGATGCCAAAGTGCCGAGGAGCATGGCCATACAGTACCTCAAAAGGAGAAGTCCCCAAAGCTGAATGAGGTGAAGTATTATACCAGAATTCCGCCAACGGTAGCCATGATGACCACTTGGTAGGGCAGGCATGCACGAAGCAGCGGAGGTAAGTCTCAAGGCACTGGTTGACGCGCTCGGACTGACCATCCGTCTGTGGGTGTCTTGCAGTGCTCATGCGCAACTCGGTGTGCGTGAGACGAAACAGCTCTCTCCACATTACACTCGTAAAGATTGGGTCACGATCGGACACAATTCCTTCGGGCAAACCGTGCAACTTGTATATGTTGATGACAAAGGCCACTGCCACTTGAAACGCAGTGAAGGGATGTGACAAGGCAATGAAGTGCGCATACCGTGAAAATTTGTCGACCACCACTAAGATGCTGTTGTAGCCTGCTGAGCGGGGAAGACCTTCCACAAAGTCCATAGTAATCAGCTCCCACGCTTGCTTAGGCACAGGTAATGGCTCCAACAGCCCCGGGTAACGTACTCGTTCAGGTTTTCCTTGTTTGAATGTCTGACACTGCTCCACAAACAGCCGCACATGGTGCTTGAGACTCGGCCAAGTAAACAGTCTGCGGATCCGCTTGTATGTCACATTGAAGCCGGAGTGGCCTCCAATGGCACTGGAATGTAGTGCTGCGAGCACTTGCTTCTGCAGGGTTACATTGGCTCCCAGCCACACCCTCCCATGCTGGCGAATGACCCCATCCTGCAGGCGAAAGCCCGCATGTCCCTCTGGTGTTGTAGACAATTTCGCTAGCAATTTTTGGGCTGCTGGATCCTGCTCGTAGCCTTGCTGTACTGTTTCCAACCATGCGAGAACCGCCACAGTTATGGTAGCGAGGTCTCCTTGTAACGGCCCAGGGCGGCGTGAGAGTGCATCTGCCGCTTTGTTGTCTTCGCCCTTCTTGTACACAATACGGTATCGCAGTCCAAGCAATTTGGCCATCACCTTTTGCTGCCACGGAGTCGCCAAATGTTGATCCTCCAGATGCACTAGGCTGCGTTGGTCTGTGTGTATGATGAATTCATCGTGCTGGAGATAAGATCGCCAATGTTCCATAGCCAGCAGGATGGCGAGACCTTCCTTCTCATAAGTGGACAGAGCGCGGTTACGCGGGCCCAACGCCTTGCTTAGGAAGGCGATAGGGTGTTGTTCCTGCTGGAGCACCGCGCCAATACCCAGGTCTGACGCGTCCGTCTCCAGTTCAAACGGCTTGGCAAAATCAGGTAAGGCGAGCACTGGAGCAGAGGTCAAGGCGGTCTTGAGAGCAGCGAATGCGGTTGCCTCGAGATTCGTCCACCTAAAGACTATGTTCTTCTTAAGCAGGTCAGTAAGGGGTCTGCTAATGACGCCAAACTGCCGGACAAACTTTCGGTAGTAGCCTGCTAGGCCAAGGAACCCTCGAACCTCTTTGACCGAGGTTGGCGTCGGCCAATTTTCCACTGCTCGGATGTTCTTCTTGTCAGTCCGGATGCCGTCACCACTGATCTCGTGCCCCAGATACGTGAGACTTGGTCTCGCAAACGAGCACTTGCTCCTATTAATCTTGAACTGGTGTTGTTTCAGAATCTGAAACACTTGACGAAGGAGCCTGACATGTGTTGGTTCATCTTCACTGTGCACTAGAATGTCATCTATGAATACCAACACGCCCTTGCGTAGCAACGGTGACAAAGCAGTATTCATCTTGCCTTGAAATGTAGCGGGTCCCCCCGTCAGGCCATAGGACATCACTTTGAATTCAAAGTGGCCATGGTGAGTCTTGAAGGCCGTTTTGTGCTCGTCTTCGGGGCGCATCCGGATTTGATGATAGCCCGCGCGCAAGTCAAGACTGGTAAATAACTTACTTCCGGCAAGTTCATCCAACAGTTCATCGATGATTGGAAGGGGGTAACGGTTCTTCACTGTGATTGCATTCAGGTGTCGGTAGTCAACACAAAATTGCCAGGTGAGGTCTTTCTTTTGCACCAACAGCACGGGTGAGGCAAACGGACTCGAGCTCGGCTGGATAATCCCCTGAGCTAGCATCTCTGCTACTTGATGCTCCACTTCATCTTTCTGTGCCGGGCTGTAACGATAAGGACGAAGGTTCACAGGGCGTGCACCCGGTACCAGAGGAATCGCATGATCACCCTCTCGTTGTGGTGGTAGTCCCGTTGGCTCGCCGAACAGATGCTCATATTCGTTAAGCAGTTGCTGCACTGATTGAGGCACCGGCATCTCAGTCGCTTGAACGGTGTTAGTTTGGACAGTACATAATTGCAGGATGCGTGCCACTCCTGCTCGCTGGAGTAACAAGTTGAGCTCCTCTCCTGAGAGCATCTGGCACTGCGTGACATCTGCCTTAGCCCCTTGCAGCTGCACCTGTTGCCCTCCATACTCAAATTGCATGGTCTTCTCCTGCCAATGCACCTGCATAGGACTGTGACAAGCAAGCCAGTCAATGCCCAAGATGACATCGTAGCTTCCCAATGGCAACACCTTCAGATTGGTCTGGAACTGAACTCCATGCGTGCTCCATTGACAGCTTGGTATCTCTTGATCACTGCGCATCTCGCCCCCGTTTGCCACTCGGACCTTGAGCGCACGTTTGGCCGGTTGTAGTCCCTTGAGATGCTCCGCGAGCGATGCACACACAAAGCTGTGCGAGCTGCCCGAGTCGACCAGCATGATCACCTCACGCCCTTGCACACAGCCATGAAGACGCATGGTTGTTGGGGATTCTGCCCCTTCGATTGCCTCCTTGGAAATGACACAGCAATCTGCTGCCGACTCACTGGTTGCGTTAGGAGTCGCCACATCTTCTTCTTGATCGGGGCGCATCATATCCAGTAATTCCTCCACCACATGTAGTTGTACCGTAGGGCCGCACCGGTGCTCCCGACCCCAGCGTTCGCCGCAGGTGAAACAGAGGCCGCGCGCACGGCGATACGCCTTGAGGGTGGCCATCTTGTCATCTTGGACAGGTGGACGAGTCACTTCAGGGGTGCGCCGCGTCGGCGCGCGACTATCCTGAGCGATTACAGTTGTAGGCGATGAGACTGGTGGCGGTGGTAGTGGCAAGGCCGTCCGCGGCACCGACCGCAGCACATGGGCCGATGAGTACCGACGGTCCTCGCGTTTGTCCTCACGCCGCAATGCGTCCAACACCTCTTCCTGCAAGCATGCGAGATCGACGGCAGTATCAAGAGTTTTTGGGCGATGCAAAACAACAGCAGCTCGAATTTCTTTCTGTAGACCATCAATAAAATGTGTAATGAAATAAGATGGCTCCCAGGACTCGTGGTGTGCTGTGAGATTGTGCATCAGTTGAGTGAATTGCTCGGCATACTCAGTAACAGTGCCTCCCTCACTAAGCCTATTAAACTGCCTCAACAAATTTTGAAACTCTTCTCGACCAAATTGAGCGCACACAGCATCCGCAAATGGCCCCCAATCTCGAAAATGCAAGTGTGCCTTGCTCGACTGTAACCAAGACAGGGCTCCATCGATGAAGTACATCGTGGCACAACTAACCCAAGTATCCGGACTCAATGTGCACACACGAAAATAAGCTTCACACTTAAGCCGCCAAGCTCTAGGCCCATCACCATCGAACAATGGAAAATCAAAACGAGGTGGTGGTGGAAACCGATGATACCCAAAACTCCTGTCTCCCATGAATGAACTCTCTCCGATGTGGAACTGAGAATCGAGCGTACCCGTGACCGGAGGCGCCCTAGGGGTTCGTTCCCCCGGTGACATCCCCCGGTGATCTGAAGTCCTGCCGTGGCCAGTAGACCCGTGGCCGTCGCCACCGCGAACCAAAAGGTGGTCGCTGGGTCGGGGAAGGCGCGCGTCCGCAACTTGTGGAAGCAGGGAAGGCAGGTCTGCGGTTGTTGGAAGGAGGGGAGGCAAATCCGCGAGGCGGACCGGCTGCACCGGATCCTTCTCCCGTGCCGGTGCTGGGTCTTGCGCCAGCGCGGGGGCCGGCCGAATCTCCTTGAGTTGCTGCCGCAATTCGCCCACCTCGGCGCGCAGATCGCCCACCGATCGCTCAATTGCCGGTCTCCACCCTTGGAGTTCGAGAACCACCGGGTGGATCTCGCCGATCTGAGCTGACATAGCGCTGATGGCCGCCGTCAGATCCGCCAGAGCTTTGTTGGTTTCCTCCATGGCTGTTGCCTTGCCGTGGCGAGTCTGGATAATGGAGGGAAATCGGCCTGCCAGTGTTTGGTGGTGGGTGGGAAAGGCTGCTGATACCAAATGTTATGTTCTCGATCTAAGGTTCAGGATATTTCTTCGATTACAGACTGAATTTTAGGATACAAGCTCGGGTTCTAGGGTAGGAGAAAGGGGAATTGGGGGTAGGAGGAAGCCAGCCGCCGCCTGTGTCTTGTTCCAGCCTGCCTCCCTCTCCACGCTCGCAGGTACATATCCCTCTCGATCAGCCAGTGACCCAGCTATGGGCCGGGTACCGCTCACTCCCCTTGCGAGCCCGCGTCGGTCGGCCATGGGCCTCAATCTCCGTCTGGGCCTTGGTCGTAGAAGTAGCAGCGCCTGGTGTAGCTGAAGAAGTAGGAGGGGCCGTAACAGAAGTATGCTAGCAATCAAACATGTCCGAAATGCAGGCATCCAAGGGGGCGAGAGTTGCTCCCAGATAGAGGCAAGGTCGCATACTAGCAGCATCAAACATGTCAAGAACAGAGGCAATCTTGCGGCTCCTCCTGGCCCTTTTCATCCTCCCCTGCAACACATCCATTTCCTCCGCCGCATCCACCGCTGATGCGTTCCTCCACTGCCTCGCCGCCGCCATCCCGCCCAATCTCCTCCACACCCCGCCCTCCCCGTCCTACTCCCCGCTCCTGCTCTCCTCCGTCCGGAACCTCCGCTTCGTCACTCCCGGCACCCCACGGCCTGTTGCGATCGTCGCCGCCGGAGAGGCCTCCCACGCCCAGGCCGCCGTGCGCTGCGGCCGTCTGCACAGCGTCCGCGTCCGCGTGCGCAGCGGCGGCCACGACTACGAGGGCCTCTCCTACCTCTCCCTGGACCCCCGCGAGCCCTTCGCCCTGCTCGACCTCGCCGCGCTCCGCGCCGTCCGCGTCGACCCCGCGCGCGCCGAGGCCTGGGTCGGGTCGGGCGCCACGATCGGCGAGCTCTACTATGCCGTGGCCGCCGCGAGCCGCGCGCTCGCCTTCCCCGCCGGGGTCTGCCCCACCGTCGGCGTCGGCGGCCACCTCTGCGGCGGCGGCTTCGGCACGCTGATGCGCAGGTATGGCCTCGCCGCCGACCACGTCCTTGACGCCGTCCTCGTGGACGCCAGCGGGAGACTCCTGAACAGGACCACCATGGGGGAAGATCTCTTCTGGGCCATCAGGGGTGGCGGCGGCGAGAGCTTCGGCGTCGTGCTGTCCTGGAAGCTCCGGCTCGTGCGTGTGCCGGAGTCGGTCACGGTGTTCACCATCCGTCGGTCAAGAAAACAATTGGCCACCCATCTCATAGCCAAATGGCAAGAAATCGCGCCCGCCCTGCCCCCCGACCTCTACCTACGGGTCGTCGTGCATAACCAGGACGCTCAGTTTCAGTCCCTGTTTCTTGGCCGATGCGACCGCCTCGTCAGTCTCATGCGAGCTCACTTCTCTGATCTTGGAATGGTGCGAGCAGACTGCGAGGAGATCACCTGGATCCAATCCACCATGTACTTCGCGTTCCACTCCAGCTTCAAGCCATTAGAGCTGCTCTTGGACAGGGGTAACAAGCCAGACAGTTATGTGAAAGCTAAGTCTGACTACGTGCAAGTGCCAATCCCATGGCACGTCTGGGAGAGCACATGGACATGGCTGGCGAAGCAGGAAGCCGGGATCCTCATCCTAGATCCCTACGGCGG
The DNA here is from genome assembly GCF_018294505.1 of Triticum aestivum. Classification (NCBI taxonomy): domain Eukaryota; kingdom Viridiplantae; phylum Streptophyta; class Magnoliopsida; order Poales; family Poaceae; genus Triticum; species Triticum aestivum. Next base: position 507,946,175 of record NC_057813.1, read on the forward strand.
CAGAATGGGAAGCGTCGCGCCGTCTGCGACGCCTTTCCCTCACCGGAAGGGGAATCTGTACAACCTCCAATACTACTCCTCTTGGTCTGAGAATGGAACAGATGCGTTTGATAAGCATATGGCCTGGGTCAGGGGTCTGTACAAGCAGATGGAGCCATATGTATCCAAGAACCCAAGAACTGGGTATGTGAACTACAGAGACCTGGATCTTGGCAGGAATGAATTGGGCGACAATGTGACCAGCTATGCAAAGGCTAGAGTTTGGGGGGAGAAGTACTTCAAGGGCAATTTTGAGAGGTTGGCAGCAGTCAAGGCCATGGTGGATCCTGATGACTTCTTCAGAAATGAGCAGAGCATCCCACCTCTTCCTGCTGCAAAGGGATGGAACTCCATGTGATTGGAGGTTTGTTTTTCTAAGGACAACTTCAATTTTTTAAAATAAAAAAGGATTTGGGTGTGGCTGTTATTTGGGATGGGTGTCAGATATGTGCTCTTTTAGAAGACTTTTTTTCCGAGTCCAATGAGGATGATTAGATGGTAGTAGTTGTCACAAGTTGATTCTAGCATTGTTTTTAGTGGTGAGATAGATGCATTACTTTGGCAATAGGAAAGTAATAGAGTTTATCCTCTCAGTCCGTACTATATAGGAGTACCCAGTTTACTATGTTCCTGCAGTTTGAAAACTTCGTGTGCTATGTTGAGTTACAAGTTAATGGGTCTAGCACCTGTCGCTAATCTCCAGTCTGTGTGGAGGGGTAGTCTACACTGACAGGCAGATGTTTCTACCAGTCACTGGTTGTGCCCATCAGTTTGAGCTTTTAGAGATTTTTAAGGAAAACATAGTTTAAATAACAGTGCATTCATCACAAATTAGACACAATTACAAGTCAACAAGATACATCCACCATTACAAGTTTTAATAAGTTAACAGTACTTCGCAATACCACAACACATAATTAGCTGATGCAAACTCAAACAATGAATAAGCAGCAGTACTGGACAAACCCTTGATCTCGGCTCGAGGGGGGAATAGAAAGCCATTGCCTATGAAGGTGTACGCCATTTTCTGCCAACCACAATGCTCTAACTCCTTCATTGCACTGCAACCATTAAGTAACAAGTTTACATGAGCTAATCTAGTCATTACACACCTCACCGAAATTTAAATGGAAACCAAAGTAACTTAACCTTTCTTTTGAGCAAAAGAGAGGCCTTCCCCCAAAGCAACTTAACTGGCACAAATCATAAGCATTCCAGACGACTAGATATCTTGGAGAAACAAGCATTCATGCACCTCTGCTACATAAAGTGAACAATTTTCTGTATGATTAGAAGGTGCAGAGGATGTGGATGCTGAGGCTTATGCCATGAAGTTGTATCAGAAAGTTTTGGTAGTGGACAGTCTGATAATGGACATGGAGGTGGTGATCATGAGTTAGAATCCAATTTGGGTGCTGGAGAAGGAGGAAAGAAAACTTCATGAGGAGCAAAGGTAAAAGATATATCTATGGAGGAAAGGAGATCTAGTGGCAGAACAGATAGTGATCGGAAGGTTATGGGCAAGGCTGTTAATAGAGCGAAGTACAAGAATTTGGAGATAGTTGTGGGTATTATTGTGCTTCCCAACTGTTTTTTAATTCTGTGTAATCTAAGATAGGAGTAAAGATTGGTAATAGTAATGTACAGATAGGCAAAACTGTTGATGCTATTCAGAGACTTAACAAGCTAGTTGTGATCTTTTTATTGCTAGTATGGTTTCCTTTTGATGCTAAAATCCAGAATGGGGAATCAAAGGCAAGAGTAAGAGTGCCTTGACCCCGAGTTTTGTAGAGGTAGAGGAGGTTCTGGTATTGATATAGGAAGAAGTAGAGCTAGAGCTTGATTGTTCTTTGATGTTGTTTATCATGTCTGCCATCTCGAGTGTCCATGTGTGGAACCTCCGAGGTAACCGTCATTCTTGAGGTGTTTCTAAATGGCCTGGTACTCTGAGCTCTGACTACCTTGGCAAACTCCCGGGTACCTAGTTTTAGCGCCTGACCTTTCAAGTTTTTCCCCCGAAACTCCCGGAGCGCCGCCAAGGGCGATTAGGGTTTTGCGGGTGGAACTCGACGGCGCACGCGGGTCTACGGCGTGGCACACCGGACGTGATCCCAGTGATAGCTTCATCAGCGGGGCATGGCAACGGGAAAGAGCCCCTGTCGCCGGGCGCGGCAAGGGCGAAGCTGGCGGAGGCCCTAGGTAAACTGGATATTACTGAAGAAGAGGCGACACCGCTGGTTCTCGATGACAGAGAGGACGGTCAGCCGGAGAAGTGGATGATAGCGGGGAGAGTTCTGCACCGACGCGTTCTGCACATACAGACGATCATCAGCGCACTTCGTCCGGCATGGGGCAACCCCAAAGGTCTGAACTTCAGATCGGTAGGGGAAAACACGTTCGTGGCTGAGTTCGCGAGCAAGAGAGATCGAGATCGAGTTTGGGAAGGATCGCCTTGGCATGTAAGTAAAAACGCCGTCGTCTTGCCGGAGTTTGATGAGTGCATGCGGCCTTCTGAACTGAGTTTTACCAAGCTTCATATGTGGGCAAGGGTTATCAATTTGCCCTTCAATCTTCGGGGAGAGAAGTGGTGTGCTGCAATAGCGAATCAGATTGACAAGCATGCATCTGGGGTGCAGTTTGATCATATTAATGGCTACCTTAGAGCTAGAGTTTCAGTTGATGTGGACAAACCATTGAGGCGCTGGATCTTGATTGAGTCAGCGCGGCGGAAACAGACGGATTTGTATGACATCCAATATGAGAATATTCCGCACTTCTGTTTCTCATGTGGAAGGTTGGGCCACTCAGATCTGCATTGTCTGACTCCGGGCACTCGAGATGCCAATGGGGATCTCCCCTTTGGAAGAGGGCTGCGGGCACCGGAGGATCGCAGGGCACAGAGTGCTAGTGAGAACTCGTCTCGGGAACAATCGAATAGCCAAAAGAATAAAGCAGAGACAAGAGGTTCAAAAAATGCAGCTGAGAAAGGAGCTGAAGTTAACTCTCCGGCCAAGAACAAAAACCTGAATAAGCGCAAGGGAGGGCCGCAGGAGAAGAAGCCAGAGTACAGAAGGGTCATACCCTTGCTAATGGAAAAGGCACACAACCTAGAGGAAGGCCAAAAGGGTGATGTAGAGGTGCGATCGGACTCCTCTGAGAAAATTGGTGAAGATGGGAGGCTGCTAAAAAAGAAGAAACCTACCCCGGTGAATTCCGGTGAGACGGCAGAGGCTGCGGTGCAGCCCTGCCAGGCTCAATGAATTGCCTCAGCTGGAACTGTCGCGGGCTTGGGAACCCAGCGACAGTTCGCGAGCTTCGCAGTGTGGTGAAGCAAGAAGGGCCCGGTCTTTTATTTCTGATGGAGACTAAAATTGCGGCGAAGAGGGTACAAAGTCTGCAAAATCTTCTGGGATTTGCGGGCTGTTTTGAAGTTGATAGCGATGGTTTAAGTGGGGGCATTGGTCTATTCTGGACAAATGATGTTCAGGTGGATCTTCAGAGTTTCAGTTCGGGGCACATAGACGTGATGGTGCAGAATAATAATTTGCACCGGAATAAATGGAGATTTACAGGTTTTTATGGGGCCCCTCATGTTTCGGACAAACACCACAGTTGGAGATGTTTGCAGACTTTGTTTTCTATCCAACACCAGGCGTGGTTATGTGTAGGGGATTTTAATGAAACATTGTATGCCACGGAACATTTTTCGCTGGCTGCCCGGCCTGAATGGCAAATGCGTGCGTTCCGTGAGGTAGCTGATGATTGCTTGTTCCAAGACATGGGATGATCTGGAACAGAGTACACGTGGGACAATGGTCAAACGGGTGATGATAATGTTAGGGCACGACTTGATAGAGCGTTCGGGAACCCAGCATTGATTCAGACATTTGGGCACTCAAAAGTTCGGCACATAAGTACTACGGACTCCGACCACTGCTTGGTCCTGGTCGAACTACGTACGGATGTGGCCGAAAGGAGAAGAAGAGGGAAGCAGTTTCGCTATAAAGATGTATGGCAGACTCATGCAGATTACGATAGTGTTGTCTTGAATAACTGGCAAAAAGGAGCTAGTCTGCAGGGTCTGACGGGAGTAATCAGCGCGCTTAACAACATGCAGAGCTCACTATCCACATGGGGCGCGCGTGAATTTGGCAGCTTGACGGCAAAGGTGAGGAAACTCCGACAGAGCTTGAACAAGCTTAGAAGTCGTGCGGGCAGACGTGGGCCAACTGATGAAGAGAGATCCATCGTCAAGCAGCTACATGAGGCACTTCATCAGGAGGAAATATGGATGCGCCAGAGGTCCAGAGTACCTTACTTGCGCGAGGGAGACAGGAACACAAATTTTTTTCACGCACAGGCTGCTCAACGCAGAAGGATGAACAAAATTGAGGGACTTGTGCGAGCTGATGGGTCGGTATGCCAATCCTGGGAAGATGACCATGAGGAGGTGCAACAGTTCTATACAACGTTGTACACGTCTCAAGGAGTCCGACCCCTGGATGGACTATTGGATCTAGTTCCACCTAGGGTGACAGCACCTATGAACGCACACCTAGATAAGCCTTTTACGGCAGAAGAGGTGAGGGTGGCTCTGTTTCAAATGGCCCCATCAAAAGCACCCGGCGTGGACGGCTTTACTGCGGGGTTTTTTTTCAGAGGCATTGGCAATTAATCAAAGATGATATAATCCCGGCAGTGTTAGGGTTTTTGAATGGAGGCAATCTTCCAGAAGGTATGAATGATACATCCATTACCCTCATTCCAAAGGTTTGGCACCCACAAAGAATAACCCAATATAGACCTATCTCTCTTTGTTCTGTTCTGTACAAGATTGCAGCAAAATGTATTGTTAATAGGATGAGAGATTTTCTTGACGATATTGTAAGTGAGGAGCAAAGTGTGTTCGTGCCTGGGCGCCTCATTACAGATAATGTTCTTATTGCTCATGAGAGTATCCATGCAATGAAGAAAAGGAGGAAAGGAAAGAATTGGGTATGTGCTGTTAAGTTGGACATGATGAAAGCTTATGATCGTGTCGAATGGCACTACCTACACGCGATTATGACAAAGTTGGGCTTCAGCTCGACCTTTATCCGACTGATTATGAAGTGTGTAACATCAGTGCGGTTCGCAGTACGAGTGAACGGGGAGTTGTTGCCTTTTTTCACCCCTTCAAGGGGATTCAGGCAAGGATGCCCTATGTCACCCTATTTATTCCTATTGTGTGCTGAGGGTTTCACTGAACAGATTTGGTGGAGCTTATGTAGACAAGGGGATTCGAGTGTGCACCCAGTCACCGTGGATTAATCATCTACTGTTTGCAGATGACAGTCCCACTTTTATGAAAGTTAAGCTGGAGAGTGCTGAGCAGCTAAATAACATTCTCAGGATTTATGGCGAGTGTTCGGGACAATGTGTTAACAAGGAGAAGAGCTCCATATTTTTCAGTCCAAACACGCCAAGTACAGTACGAACCATTGTGAAAACTGCGATGGGTATTTCAGTTGAGGCTTTCATTGAAAGATACTTGGGCCTCCCCACAACAGTTGGACAAATTACCTCAGACACCTTTGATTTTGTTGGAGAACGGGTTAGATCAAAGCTGAATGGAGGTACAGAGAGATTGGTGTCTTGCGCGGCGAGGGAAGTGCTCATCAAGGCAAGGGCACAGGCGGTGCCAACCTACACTATGAGTTTTTTAAACTCACGAAAAAAGTGTACAAAAACATTTCCTCACCGATGGCAAAGTTCTGGTGGAGCAGTTCCGTTGACCGAAGATCTCTACACTGGATAGACTGGAAGTCTTTGTTGCTTCCAAAAATCAGAGGAGGTATGGGATTTCATGATTTGGAGTGCTTCAATGTGGCGCTGTTAGGGAAACATGGCTGGAGGCTTATCACCAGCCCGAATTCATTATGTTCACGGGTGTTGAAAGGTCGTTATTTCCCTAACATAGACTTTATGCATGCCACTGTTCCCGGTAACACTTCGGCTACCTGGCGAGCGATCGTCGCGGGAAGGGGGGCACTGGACATTGGCCTGATACGACGGATCGGCGATGGTACATCCACGCGTGTGTGGCAGGAAGAATGGTTACCAGGCAAGCTGACGCTGCGGCCTGATGCGCAGATCGGTACATCACATATACATCTTGTGTCCTGATCGATGATGTGAACTGGTCGTGGAAAGCTGATCTTGTTCGAGAAAACTTTCTACCACCGGATGCTGATACTATCCTGAATATTCCACTCAGAAATGGAGGTGGGGATGATTATTGGGCTTGGGACCATGAGAGATCGGGCTCCTATACTATCAAGTCAGCGTATCGTGCGCTAATGACTCATAACGAGCATTTAGCTCTAGAGGAAGGGGCGATTACAGAATCTTCAGAGAAGAATAAACAGTTATGGACCTGTCTGTGGAAGCTCAAAGTTCTACCTAAGGTGCGTGTGTTTTTGTGGAGGGTCCTCCGTGGCATCCTTCCAGTGGAAAAAACACTACAACACAGACATATTGCAACCTTGGCAAGATGCAAGGTGTGCATGGGCGCAGATGAAGATATGATGCATGCTTTGATCAAGTGTTCACATGCTCAATCTTTGTGGAGAGAAGCAAGAGAATGGCTACATATCAAGCTACCGGAGCTACACCCTCTGACTTGGTGTAGGGATATTCTTTGCGACTCTAGGTTCTTAGAGAGTGACCGGGCAAAAATTATTACGGTCATGTGGGCTATTTGGACCTCACGCAACAACATAACGCATGACAAAGCAAGTATGAGCCCGGCGCAATCACTCAAACGTATAAGAGAAACTCTCTCCTTGTTGGAATTACCTTTGGAACAGACGAAGGTTCTACCTGGCTATGGTTGGAAGCCACCGGATCAAGGCTGGACGAAGATAAACACATATGCTAGTGTCTCAGCGCTTGAACATAGAAGTGGAGCTGGAGGAGTGGCACGGACTTCCTCGACCTTCTTGGCTGCCTGGAGTAAGCCCTACACCCACATCACAGACCCGTTGATTGCCGAGGCGTCTGCTCTTCGAGATAGGGTGCTATTCGCACAGCTTCGTGGCTTTTCGCAAGTGCTCATGGAAACAGACTGTCTAGAACTGGTTCAGCTATGGCACTCGCGACGGTTTTCGCGCTCCATTGTAGCGCCACTTTTATTAGAAATAGAAGAGCTAGCCTTATCTTTTCTTTCTTTTGATGTTCAACATGTACTGAGAAACTCCAATATGTCGGCCCACTTGTGTGCTAAGCATGCTTGCACCTTGGGGATCACTGACTGCTGGATGGACTCCCCTCCTGGCTTCCTCATGACCAGCTTTTTGGCTGATCATGTGGGAACAGATAATAGTTGAATAAAGCTCGAAGTTTCCCGCAAAAAAAGACCTTTCAAGTTTTTCTTAAAACAGGTTTTCACTCTGCTTTACGTATAAAGCACAAACGTCCACCGATACATGTGGTGGAGAGGAAATTGATCTTTTGCCCCGCTTTTCTTCCCACTTTGATCATTCCCCCCCCCCCTCGAGAATGACGGGTGGGGCCGGGGCCACTTGCCATTGAGACAGGCATGGGGCAAATCATCAAACCCCAAGTAAAGTGGGGCAAAAGATCTTGCCACACGATCGAGGACGGCGATGAAGCGGGCACGTCTAAAGGATAGGAGACCAACGAATCCACTCAACCAGAGTCGAAGAAGCATCACGCCAGGATGAAAGAACGCCCAAAGACGTTGATACGCTGCAAACAGAAGGTACCTGAGTTCCTTGACAATGCCCTCAAGAGGGTAACGGTGCAAAGCGTCACCACCACCGAGCCTAAAATGATGAACTAAAGTTTTCACCTGGAACCCTAACTCCGAGAGGAACACAAAATGACAACCCCAAGAGGCAAGTGACACCCGTAGGCATCACCATCGTTGGTGCCAAAGCTCAGAGCCTTTGCTTGGATCCTCGTCACTACCACCTTGAAAGTGCAATCAGGCCCTTAATCATATTTGATGTTATTGATAAAATAAAAATAAGGGACTAATCATGATTGTCAAGTATATCACATGTTTTAGTCACCGTGGAATTATATGTGTGTGCAACCTGGACCACATACTTCTGTATTGCTAGAGAACGAAGAAACAAAGATATGAAGCATAGGCTTTTTCGGTTTGTTCTTGAGCATAGGGATCCCGCATTATTAAAAAGGAATCGTTCATTGTGGTTACCCCTGAAAAGTTTGTGAAGGTTTGGAGACTACCTCACGGTCTACCACTAGTGTTTGAGAAACACCTTTGAGGTGTTGTCTCAAGGGAAGAAATAGGGCGAGCCTTCATGGTGTTGATGTGCATTTGTGGTAACATCCGCCCCTCCCAACGGCGATTAGCTTCCTTCTAAGGAAGTGAACATCGACATACATCCTTGTCTAGGGAGATGCAGTTATTCCTAATCCTAACTCTTCACTTGTGGTTATTTGTCTCTTAATCTTTACTTACATCTCATTGTGCTTGCTTATGTTGCTACTTTGTTGTAGTTGAATATATTGCTTAGCACTAGATTCAGCCTTACAATTGTTAGGCACACTTTCATATTCCGCATTGTTGCCAAAAATTGCTAAGTAAGAATTAAAATTTATATTTTACCTATTAACCACTCCCCCCTCTAGGTCTATCTCGATCCTTTCACACACCTGAGGAACCATTGAACTCGACCCAACCCGAGGGAGGGCACGCCTTGCCGGCACGAGACCTACATATCCATATCATGGAGTCGTAAACGTTAAAGTCGTGAGGACACCAGGATCACCCACCACACCTCCCCTTTCTATAAGCGCCATCCCCGCTGACACGCTACTCGCCATAGAGTCGTCACAACCTCACTATCAAGGCCCACCACCCTAGCACCCAAGGTCGACCCACCGTCGACACTAGAAGCACATGTTGTCCGATAATTAGGCACCTAGACACAAGCAACACTGGAGCGGAACCACCTCGGTCAAGACCAGACATTCCGGATACTGACCCATGCACACATACACCCGGTCACAGGTGCCATGTTCTACCTGGATCCAACCCTACTAGGCAAGGAATGGGGAACACACGGGACAACCAACACCATGGAATGGTGCGAGACTAGGGGTCAATCCAACATATAAGTTTATTATAAGCATAGTGGATGAACATTTGTTAGTAGGTCTATTTGAGCATCTCAGATTCTATACCAAACATCCTTTAAAATTTCTCCATCCTCTTGATTAAAGTGGAGAACTTCCAGCTTAGGGAAGTAGTGAAAAATGAAGAACTAGCCATGATAACAAGGTAAAACAAAAGTAATTACTTGTTGTAATAAAATTACTTTTATGTTCTCTTGGGGTTTTTGGAAAGTAGAAAATCAAGATAAGAACTAATAAAAAGTTACTAAGCAAGGTAGATAACAAGAAAGTAAAGTAAAGAAGTGTGGGACCTATGGTGATAGAAAATATCTCCCCGTTAATGGCGTCAGGAAAAATACTTGCTTCCTCTAATCTAGTAAGGTGTTGGGCCAACAGAGGTTTGTAGGAAGCAGCAAATTCCCTAAAGTGGATAACCTTAAGGTTTATCGAACTAGTGGGATTATTTAGTTACAATCAATGATCATCACATCCACACATTGTCGGAGTCTAGGATCTGCGTCTAAGAAACTTCTCCAAGAACTAGGGTTCAAACTCTGGGGGCTTTGCTCGCCGACCTAAGACATGAAGACAACTACAGAGGGACTGCGACGGGAACACTGGCTCTCACCGGACATGAAGGGGACGCGCGAGCTACCCAGGTTCGGGCCACCGTGTTGGTGTAATACCCTACTCCTGCCTGTGTTGGATTGCTCTATAATGGAGAGCTTGTGGCTCGAGGTACCCAAGAGGTGGGGAGAATGGCTCTCTCCCCTTACGTGGAGGCGACTCTGCCCCTTTTGTAGTGCCTTAGTCCTCTTCCCCTAAAATATGAGCAGGAAAGGGTGCCCACAGGGCTGCAATTCAAAGGGGGATAGGCGCCCATGCTTCTCCTGACTAAAGGCGGTCTCCGCCTGATAAAGTAGTCTTCATGATGTGCGGGTGGGCTCAGCGATGACCTCTGCCCTGGCGTGCCGATCCGTCCTGATCTTCTTTGACCAAAGAGGAAATGCTTTGGGACTTGCTTTGGGGGAGACAGACGCTGCTGCTCCCTTATCACCAGAATGGAAACTGGCCTTGGTCACGCCCTGTCGTCCTTATCCTGACAGCGGGATGTCATCCACATGATGGGCGCGGAGCCCCGTGGCTGGCAATGTACGTTCTGCATCGTGAGGCGGCCTCGCGAGGGAAGCCTCGTGAGGCAACCCGGTACTTGGTGGCCTCGGCAGTGCTCCTGACGACAAGGGGCCTCGCGAGGCATGCCCGTTGCGAGGCGGATCCCTGCGGAGCGGACGAGGCAGGGGCCACCTGTCGTGGGCCGGCCCAAGTGTCGTCCTTTGGGCCAGAGTCAGGCAAGCCGTGGTACCCTGGTTCCCACTGGACCGACAGTAGCCCCGGGCTCGCGACATGCACATTCCTCCTGTTGGGGGCAAAGCGGTGCGGGGGCCATCTAGCTGTCGGGCCTAGAGGCGACGTGTGGCGTCTTTTACGGGGCGGGACACCACCACTCCCCAAAATGCCTCGATAACTGCCGTCCTGGGGATAAAGCATGCACCGCAGGGCTCATGCACATCATTGCCCCGTCTCCATCCCGCCCTTTGTCTTGCTCATGAGCGCTTCCTTGTTCCTGTTCCTCCAACTCCCAATCTCATCCGCCGCCATGGCTCCCGGCAAGAAGCTTGCGACTGCCGAGGCCTCCTCCAGCAAGAGCGCCCCGACGGCGGAGCTCAGTCCGGCCTTGCTGTCGTCCACCATCACCATCGAGAACAGGTTGGCCAGGGTTCGCCCCTTATTGGCCAACGCGTACCACGATGGAGGCGCCACCAAGATCTGGCCAAGTTCGCACGCGTAGCGCAACCTCGGGTCCATGGTGGTCCCTGTCTTCCTCGACGCGCTCTTCGCCGGGTTGGTGTCACCCTTCTCTGATTTTCTCCTCGCCATCCTTGAGCACTACAAGATTCGCCTCCATCTCCAACCCAACTCCATCCTCATCCTCTCTCTCTTCATGCACTTCTGCGAGGCCCTCTTGGGAGTGATGTCGTCCATGGCGCTCTTCCGAACTTTCTATAGCCTGCGGGTCTTCTCCTCGGGAAACCACCGCTCGGGGTGTGCCTCCTTCCGCATCGACGACGAGATGCGCAAAATCTTCATCGACATGAAGATCTTGAAGGTGGAGAATCTCAGGTCGCATTGATTTCATTTTGATGCCCTGCGGACTAGCCCTCTCCTGGCGGTCACAACTGAGCTGGCCGAGAAGATTCCTCGTTGGGAACACAAGAAGCTCGGGGACGCTGCCCTGAGGCCGATCTTGACGAGGCTGGCGGATCCATGGAGACCGGGCTTACGGCGAGCATGGTCGCCCAAGAATTTCTCACCCATCGCATCACGCCCCTGCAGAAACGCTCACACTCGGTGTGGGAGATCACGGGAGCCGATGACCGGGCCGGCTGGCATAGGAGCACCTCTCGGCCAAAGCAGTGGCTGAAGCCTGGGAAGTTTTATTTTCAGGGGAGGCGGAGGAGGTGCCCTACGGCACGCGCCTGCTGTAGAGCCTGTCCAACATGGTTGAGCCCGTCGCGCGATGCCCAGTTCGATTAGTGGGGTCTGATCCGGACGGATCTTGAGGGGCCCGAGGAGCTCCTCGAGGATTCCTTGGAGACAGAGGCCTCCGGCTCAGGGGAGGAGAGCAACAAGGCACTACTAGGGAAAACCCTAGTAGTATCACGGGTTTCGAGGCTATCAGCAGCACGGGCAGTCGCATTACTACTACGACGCTACAACTAACTGTTAGTAGTAGCGTGGTCCGCACCCGTGCTACTACTGTTGACTATATCAGCATCGCTTTTTTGGAACACGCTACTATTAATTAGCTGTAGTGGTTTTCTAGCC
>NC_057813.1:507958465-507983243 GCF_018294505.1 Triticum aestivum
TCAGTTTTAATAAACCGCAATTTCTAGATACTAGGTACTACTAGATATCAATTTCATAAAGCATTATAGGTACTAGATAGTACTCCCTCCGTTCCATATTACTCGTAACAATTTCATATATAGTCAACATGCATCCTCAAGAAGTACTAGGTGATATCGACGACGATCATCATATGTAGTTCTAGATGATATCGGCGACGGTCATCATATGTAGTTCTAGATGATATCGACGATGATTATTATATGTAGTTCCAGATGATATAGCCACACACACACATATGTAGTTCTAGATGATATCGACGACGATCATCATCCTCAAGCCTGGGCGGTGGGTGTTCCTGATAGTAATTAGGATGGCCTGTCCAACACGAAGATTCTTGCCAACGAGGAATCTCTTCCACCCAACCGAGTTTAAGTGTGTGCGACCGTCCGTGTCCATGCGGTAAGTACAGGTTGTGACGGAGCCCCTTGCGGTAAGGCGTAGTCTAGCTGAGCCTTCTTCATCAGACTCGATACCACAACTCACAGATAGGCTCTTTGCCAATTTCTGAATAAGAAAAACATATCAATTAACAAATAGCCTCGCACATACTCTTGCAAATATATATCTATTAAGTATACATTTCTACACTATCAAAAGACACAGTACTACACATTTGTACTAAGCATGAATTCTACTAATAAGTATATATGGATTATCTACACTATTAATAGTTCCTTAGATTCTACACTAATAAGCATGTGATCGGACTCTACACTAAAGCATATCATCGACTAGATTCCACATAGTATATCACTGGACTCTACACTAAGCATATCATCGGATAATTTGCATTTGTAAGTATAACATACCATATCATGTCGATCGACCATGGTACTTGTCAGGCGGGTCATGAATGGCACCCCGACAAAGTCATGACGTGGCGGAATTATGTCCCATAGGTTGCACACCTCCTCGCTCAGCCTCATTCTTTGAGCTACGGTGGCTTCATGAAGTGGGTCCTCATCATCTTCATCGAGTGGGTCCTCATTATCTTCATCATCTTCATCATATTCGTCATCTTCATTATCTTATACCAGGTTTATATAAATGACATCCAGCTTGGGTCTTTCTGCTCTGAAGGAGAAACAGATCAACTCACCACCAGTAAGACGCATGCGGGAGAGGAAACAGGCCCATCCATCTCCTCCAATCTGCGACATATTGCGTCCTTTCTCGACCTCCATAGTGTACGGCCCCCAGGAGCCTCAAATGTCACAGTGTCTCCTGTCAGCTTGTTGAATTTCAACCTCACATTGCATGGGACGATATGTGTAAAAAAAGCAAAATGACACAATGCAGTAATCCCAACACTAAAAATAAAATAGTTGTTACATTTCATATAATTTCTTACCGCCGCATGACGAAAACTTGGCTGGAAGTAGATGTCGAACAGTTTGCCAGTTGCAAGGCTGCTGGCGCACCGTGACTTGCACAGTCGACATGGTGGTGTTGGTGGTGGCGCCATTTCCCTAAAGCAATATGAGCAAAGGATTAACGATCCACTTCACAGGAAAGAAAAACAGTAGCATGTGATATTTTTGGTTCTTCTTCAGTTATATTTTCATAGCTTACTAACACCTTCTATAATAGAATCAATAGCTAGCAGGCAAATGCCAAATCTTCCGCGAGAAGCAATTTGATTCTTCTTCCGCGAGAAGCAATTTGATGGACAATTATAATCCTAAGATCTAGCTAGGTGGTGCCAAATCTTCAAAGCTATCAACTAGCGTACTAAATCAACTAAATCAAAATGTTCTATAAATCAACTAAATCAACTAGCCTACTAAATCAACTTGCCTACTAAATCACCTAAATCAACTTGCCTACTAAATCAACTAAATCAACTAGCCTACTAAATCAACTAAATCAAAATGTTCTAAATCAACTAAATCAACTAGTCTACTAAATCAACTAAATCATATGAACTAAATCAAAATGTTGCATATGAACTAGCCTACTAAATCAAAATGTAGCAGGGAGGAGGGGTTGTGGATGGAGGAGGGAGGAGGAAGAAGGAGGGGCGACTGGAGGAGGGAGGAGAGAGTAGGACGGAGCGAGTAGGGGCGAGGAGGAGGAGGGCGCTACCGAGTCCAGCAAGGAGGAGGAGGTGATGGCGACGCAGAGGGAGGAGGGGTAGGCGACAGCTTCCGGCAGGGGCGAGGGTGGCCGACGGGGGAGGACCGGCGCGGGGGGGTTGAGAGGGAGATCGAGTGAGTGTGAGTGTGAGTGGATCGGATAGAGGAGAGTGTGGGGTTGGGAGATAGCTAGTTTTAGCAGTAGCGCGCTATAGGGAAAGGCGCTACTGCTAAACAATATAACAATAGCGCACTTTGAATTAACGCGCTGCTGCTAGAACTAGCTTCGCGGCGGGGTCGTCAGAATTATAACAGTAGCGCGGCTTACAGGAGGCGCGCTACTGCTACTTTTATTTCAGCAGCGTGTTGTGCTGGAATGCGCTACTGCTACATTGCAGCAGTGCCTTCTTTTAAAACGCGCTGCTGGTAAGATTATGTGTATAGGCTTTTCCCTAGTAGTGAGGAATCATCCCCGCCGGTGTGTCACCGGCTACGGCTAGGCGAGGACGACGAGGATGATGGGAGTATTTTTCGCGTTGTGCCGGCCAAGCCCGTGTCGGCGAAGGGAGGAGGAGACGATGCCGCGGAGGTCGACGAGCCTCTCGAGGAGTGGACGGCGGAGGGCATCACACCCGTTGGCGCTGACGTGGCCCGCGGCGTGCCCTTGGGCGGCCGCTCAGGCGCGTTTCGCGAAGGAGGCGACAGTAGCAGCAACACCGTCAGGGAGCGGAAGAGGAGGAGCTAGAACCCCAAGGATGACTAAGCTCCTCCGCCCCCTCCTATCGACCCCTGCTCTTCGGCTCCTGCAGCCCAGATGAGTTTTCACCTGCGCAGGAGCCCCGAGATGGCGGTCGAGGAGAACGAGAAGGCCAAGAAGAAGAAAGCTGAGGTCAAGGGCCCCTCCCCTCCTCTGAAGCCTGCCACACTAGCGCGTCCGACGGCGAAACCAGCGGGGGCAGCAAGGAGGCCGAGTGGCGGCTTGAGAGCGAGGGCGAAGCCGTCGACGACCGGGAGGTGCTCCCCTTGGGGCGCGTGGAGGTGACCCTTCGGAGCGTGACGACGGTCCAGGCCTACTGCGGGTGGCACCTCCTGAGGCGGCCCTCGCGGAGGGAGTCTTGGACTAAGGGGTCCTCGGGCGTCTGGTCTATTCGATGTGGGCCGGACTAATGGGCTGGCAAGATACAAGGAAGAAGACCACCTCTTGTGTCCGGTTGGGACTCCCGTATGCGTGAACGACAAGTTTAGGTGTCCGGATATACTATTTCCTTTCTTTTGAACCGACTTTGTACAACCCTAGGCCCCTCCGGTATCTATATAAGCTGGAGGGTTTAGACCGGAGGCAGGATCACAACATTGATAGGCTAGCCAAGTTAGGGTTTAGCCATTATGATCTCGAGGTAGATCAACTCTTGTAATCCCTATACCCATCAAATATAATCAAGCAAGAGTAGGGTTTTACCTCCATTAAGAGGCCCGAACCTGGGTAAACATTGTGTCCCTTTGATCATTGTTACCATCGGTCCTCAGACATACAGCTTGGGCCCCCTACCCGAGATCTGCCGTTTTTGACACCGACATTGGTGCTTTCATTGAGAGCTTCGCTGTGTTGTCAATAGAAAGATTGATGGCTCGCCTCTTCATCGACGATGACGCTGTGTCCAGGGAAACCTTTCTTCCTGGACAGGTCTTTGTGTTCGGCGGCTTCGTGCTTCATGCCAACTCGACCGGTCACCTGGAGCAGGTCGACAGTTACGCCCCCGGCCACTAGATTAGGTTCGGAAACCTGAACTACGTCACCGATATCCGAGGAGATCTGATCTTTGAGGGTCCGCGGCCTCGGTCGCCGCCCCCTGCCCTCATGAAGGAAGCTCTTCGGATCCGCTCTTAGATCCTGTCCAGGGGTCGACATTCACACCCGCCTCGGCCTTAGATCCGAAGCAGGTCGTATAGTCCAAAGACGGGAGGATCAGCCCCGCCGGACTCTTTTCCATCATGGAACTTCCAATCATAGACCCAAATGTGATCTTGGAGTCACCTCTGGATAACTCCGAACTATCGAGGTCTGCGTCCATCAGACCCGACCAGGTGTCTATGACCGAACCCAGCCCTGCAGATCCACAGACTCTAATCCGGCTCTCGCCCTTAGACGAAGCATTGGGCTTAATGCGGTCTCTCGCCATTACGAAAGCTTTGCCTCCGAACTTCACCCAGCATGGGTTGGGGGCTAAGAGCGGGGAATTTTTTTATGACCTGCCCACCACCCACTTAGTAGCCACTGTCGAGGATTTAACCGACATGCTGGACTATGCGTCCGAAGACATCTACGGTATGGACGACGATGTCGACACCGAGCAAGGCCAAGGCCCTCCTATCACAGGGCGTTGGACAACCACTTCTACCTACGATGTATACATGGTGGACACACCTGATAAAAAGGATGATGAGGCCACCCAAGATCCAGACAAGGACAAGCCAATCGACGAACCACCAAAGTGTCGGCACCAGCGGCGCCGCGCGTGATCGCGTCGGGCGAGGGATACCAATACCGGCACCGGAGACAATGAGACTCCGGATAATGTCGAAGACACCGAACATCCCGTTGAGCCCACGTCTGAACAGGATGAGAGGGAGGAGGGTCAGTATAGCCCCGAACATGCTGATCATGAAGATTCGGAGGACATCAACTATATGCCAGTCTCCGAAGAGGATGCTAGCTTTGGTGACGAAGATTTTATCGTCCCAGAGGAACCTCTCGGACAAGAACGCTTCAAGCAATGGTTCATGGCCACCGCGCGGAGCCTGAAAAAGAAACATCAGCAGCTCAAAGCTGAACATGATACGATCAACGAAAGGTGGACCAATGTCCTGGCCGCCGAGGAGTATGGCCCCGAGTGACCAGTAAAAAGTTACCCCAAGCGCAAGTTGCTGCCATAGTTCAACGATGAAGCCCTTGAGCCAATACCGTCGAAATACAATTATGCAGATCAACCAGACCAACCACCACATGGACGGGACAAAACGACACATCAAGCCGAACACCAACCCGCGCCCCCTCGCCAAAGAGGCAAGGAGACATCAGCTGCGGGCTATACATATGATTCACATCAGGACCTGGCCAATAAAGTCGGTCAGACCAGATCTATCTACGGATCAAGAGGCCGTGCCCCGGCATGAGATAACAACCATCAAGCCTAGCACGATGAACGCCACCATGATCGGGGTCAGAACCGAACACAAATGTCATCCGAACTCCGCCGCGATGTTGCATGGTATAAAGGTGCCGCACACTCTATGTGTTTTACCGATGAGGTAATGCAGCACCAGTTTTCGGAGGGATTTAAACCCGTAAACATCGAGCAGTACGATGGAACGACGGATCCCGCCATCTGGATTGAAGATTTTCTTCTCCACATTCATATGGCTCGTGGAGATGACCTCCACACCATTAAATATCTTCCTCTAAAGTTGAAAGGACCAACACGGCACTGGTTGAACAGCCTCCCACAGAACTCCATTGGAACCTGGAAAGATTTAGAGGATGCTTTACGAGCCAACTTTCAGGGCACTTATGTCCGGCCACCGGATGCTGATGACCTAAGTCACAAAATCCAGCAACCAGGCGAATCGGCTCGCAAGCTTTGGAACCGGTACCTAATTAAAAAGAACCAAATCATGGACTGTCTAGACGCCGAAGCCTTAGCGGCCTTCAAACACAATGTCCGGGACGAATGGCTCGCCCGACACCTCGGGCAGGAAAAGCCGAAGACCATGGTAGCTTTAACTGCACTCATGACCCGTTTTTGTGCGGGTGAAGATAGCTGGTTGGCTCGTAGAAGCAAGAGCTCCGATGACTCGGGCACTCTGATGCCAGGGACGGTAATGGTAAACCACGCCGCAAGAAAAAACAATCGTCGGAGCAATAATGATGATGCAGATGATACGACAGTCAATGCCGGATTTAATTGTTCTAAATCTGGTAAACGGAAGAAACCTTTCAAAGGCAACAAGGACGGTCCATCCAACTTGGACAAAATCCTTGAGAGGCCCTGTTAGATTCATGGCTCACCCGACAAGCCTGCTAACCACACCAACAGAAACTGTTGGGTTTTCAAACAGGCCGGTAAGTTAAATACCGAACACAAGGGAAAGGGACCTCCAAGTGAGGACGATGATGAGCCCCATCAGCCAAACACAGGGGGCCAAAAGCAGTTTCCCCCTGAGGTGAAAACAGTGAACATGATCTATGTCACTCACATTCCCAAAAGGGAGCGCAAGCACGCACTAAGGGATGTCTACGCCGTAGAGCCTGTCGCCCCAAAATTCAATACATGGTCAGCCTGTCCGATCACTTTTTCTCACAGGGATCACCCAACCAGTATCCGTCACGGGGGATCGGCCGCCATGGTACTTGATCCAATCATCGATGGATACCATCTCACTAGAGTCCTTATGGACGGCGGCAGCAGTCTCAACTTGATCTATCAAGATACTGTCTCCAAGATGGGTATTGACCCATCAAGAATCAAGCCTAGTAACACTACCTTCAAAGTTGTGATACCTGGTGTGGAGGCCCGTTGTACGAGCTCATTAACATTGGAGGTAGTATTGGCTCCCCAGACAACTTCCAAAGTGAAGAACTGATCTTCGACATCGTCCCCTTCCGCAGTGGTTATCACACACTGCTCAGACGAACTGCTTTCGCCTGCTTTAATGTAGTCCCGCACTATGCTTATTTGAAGGTAAAAATGCCTGGACCACGTGGCGTTATTACAGTAAATGGAAATATGGAGCGCTCCCTCCATACTGAAGAGCACACCGCGGCCCTTGCGCTCGAACTGGATGGCGGCCTCATTAAGCCAAATAATTTGTCAGACGTTAAAGCCAATGACATCTCTAAATGAGTCTGGTCCACACATCACTGCGATAACTTGATGGATCCGGACCTCGATTAGCAGTTCGGCCTCCGTCGACTGCCCCATAAGGTTGCGGCTTACGTACCGTGCATACATAACTACGCACTCAAAATACCTTGGGCAAGTACGGAGGCACACTGCGGAAAAAGTCCATAGTACGGTTGACCCCATTTGGACCTCACACATTTCTTCACTTCAGGTTCATTAAGAGCCCTATTTGCTCTATGGTTGTATCAGGGATCCTTTCAAGGATAGTCTCTCCCTTCTTTACGGACAACCATCAAATACCCCTATCAAAGGATTCATTACTAAGGAGAAACGGCGCAGACGTGCCGCAGAGCACCACTGGAGTCTTCGAACCATTACTTTTAGGCCATGTGTTACACTTTCCCTTATGTAAATTTTTAGGCATGTAACATGTCCTCAATATTATAGCATTGTATGTCGAAACACGCTCCGACATATAAATGAGGATATAAAGGAAGCTGATGATCACCACCTTTTGTTTGGTACTAATATTATAACATCATCTGCATTCCCTTCTTACTTTCGACTGACATACACGCTTCGGCCCGACCTTCATACCAGGGGCTATATTCGGCCTTGCACATTCTTAAGCCCGACCGCCTATAGGGAACTCTTTGATGTCCCAGGTATTGCACTATATGCATCGGCTCCAAATCATGTCTTCGGTCTATAGTTGGGTTGCCTGCTTCCTGTGTTTGCCACCTTACGTTTCGCGAGTTCGGCTAAGGTAGCAAAGGGAGAACTACTGCGATCGTATTTCCGGTTCATCCGGTCAAGTACCTCAGTAGAGAAAGCTGAAAACTTACTGTCATGATATGCGAGAGTTGGTCAGCGGTCCGGGGACTTAGTGTTATACTACAAATTGTTCGCGATTTATGGCGTGTCATACAAGGGGCTGGGATTCGACCGACCATGTTGCAAAGGCGTTGTAATCCGGATTGCCGTGCACGCAACAGGGGCTAGTACTTAGCCCCACCAATGGACTCCTATGGCTAAGTGAAGATAATAAAGCCGTATAGTCTGATTGCCTAGTTCATCTAGCGGACGCCTCCTCCACGGACCAAGACGTTGGATAAAGAGCGGGTACGCGTTTGTGAACACCCCGGAAATACTTTCACGGGGAGGAAGCCGACGACTGGCAATCTTCAGAAATATAACGACCGAACAACAGGATAAATTAAAAATATCAAAAGGTGCAAGCATAAATATTTCACATCATGAGTTCATTACATGGTTTTTACAACCCGAACTCCATTACTGAAATATGATATCCTTTGAACATTTTCCCTCTACAATTCGAGCTCCCTCGAGGACCTCGCTGAAGTACCGCCCCGGTTGTCGGTGATCCTTGACTTCGGGTGGCCCTGAGGTTGCAAATTCAGAGGCCTTCATCTTCACCCATTACATCTTGACGTGGGCAACTTCTATGCATGCCGACCACTTTATGGCATCAATCCGAGGACGCGCATTGACAAGACGCTTCATGAATCCGAAGTAGCTGCTGGGCATGGGCTCGGCTGGCCAAAGTTGGACTATTAAATCCTTCATGGCCAACCTGGCCACCCTATGCAGCTCGGTCAGCTGCTTCAGCTGATCGTTGAGGGGCGTCGGATGCTCTGGCTCGGAAGAACTCTGCGGTGTCAGCAACACTCCTCGGCAGATCCGCAAACGCGCCTGGAGAACTCCAAACTCGGGTCAGCAAGATATATCTCCTACTTGCAAATTTACTATGCAGAAGAAAAGCCTTACCAACTGCTATCTGCCTCGCCTGCTGGATCTCCTGGCGGGCGCTCCGGGACTCAACCCGGGCCTCCTTGATATCCTGGAGAGCCTTGGCGAGCTCGGATGCTTGGTCCAAAGTCTTCTGCTCCAAGGACTCGCACTTAGTACTGGTGTCCTTGAGCTCTTGCTCGACTTCGCCCACCCGAGCGTCGTGTTTTCGGCGGGCAGTTTGCTCCGCCTCCAGCTCCTTCGCCGCCTTGTCAGCGGCTGCCCTGTTCACCTCTGCCTATTTTTGGGCTTGGGCAAGCGCGCTCTTGAGGGACTCGACCTCGGCTACGCCAACTATGATTATAATCATAAAATTCGATTAGTTAAAAGAATTAATACACATATCACTTCTGGTATGTAAGTTCCGCATACCTTGTGTTTCGTCAAACCACTTATTGACGCGACCGAGCTCCTCATCGGCTAATCGAAGCTTTCGATTGAGCTCGGAAACCTCTGCGGCCTGGGCAGTAGCCGCCAACATGGATCCCTGTCTCACACATTAGCATGACATATTAATACTTCGTCTTGGGATCCTCTGTCCGGATTGTTCTAATTCGGACAGAGTCTTAGGGGCTACTATCTATACATGGATTCATCCTTTCATATGAATAACTTGTTAGAGAATTGTATTGCATACCTCAAAGCCCATTAGTTGGCTGTTGAAGGCTTCGTTCAGCCCGCTTTTCGCAGACTGAACCTTTTCCATAACCGCACCCATTAGGGTGCGGTGCTCCTCCACGATGGAAGCGCGTTGCAGCGATCCTTCCAGCTCCGCTCCATGAACGAAACCAACAAAGACATGCTTCGGGGCGGCTTTAATCGTGTCAGGTCACGCGCGTTGAGCTGACTCGATGATGTCGGTGCAGATGTCTGGCTCAGCTTCCGACTCACCAATCTTGCCGATGAAGATGTGGATTCCGCCAAAGGGGACCCGGTAGCCGTACTCGATTGAGCCGACCTCGGGGCCCTAGCCCTCGTCGTCGATGTAGAGTTTGCCGTGATGACTCTTAGTCATCTGGCCCACAACATATCCATTGAGCCCTACGAAGCTGCCCTTCAAGAACTCGAAACCACCGTGCACTGGCCCCATGGTGGGTGCCAACTGTCGTGGAATTGTTATGGCAGATGCCCTAGCATGAGGACTTAGGTGTGGAACCATCGTGACATAGTTAGCTTGAAGGGGTTTAACGGGACAAGGGACACAGAGAGTTTATACTGGTTCGGCCCCTCGCGGTGGAGGTAAAGGCATACTCTAGTTTAGGGTTGTATTGCTTGGGCTTCGATTACCAGGGAGCGAATACACTTGACCTAGTTATCGATCTCTTCTTTTCTCGCCCTAAACCACCGCCGGCTCACCCCTTTATATACACAGGCTGATGCCCGGCGGCTTACAGAGTCTCGGACGGCTCATACACAACGTGTCCGGCTCGGTGACAGAACTACACTTTCCTTATCATACAAGTTAAACATATGGCAGTTTACGCCTGTGGGCCTCAAGTCGCCTTTGGGTCTTGGGCCTTCAGTAAGCTTGCATTGTGAACCACCATCTTCAACATCTTCATGGGCCTTCTGGTTATGAACCGCTAGTGGTATGACCTGGCCCTCTTGGGTGAGTCATATACCCAATAGTTATATCCCCAACACATGCTATGCACCAATCAAATGCAATAGACTGACAAGACTCTATACTACTATTTTCTAATGTTCGCGCGGACTAGGGTGTCCTATAGCCAGACATTCTCTGATACCAAGCCTTGTGGCACCCCGGCTCAGAGAGACTGGAACACCCTGTATTCCAACCCAAAGATCAAGTCTTCCGGAATACAGCACTGCTTGGCATAGAACAAATCATCTCTTTATTACAATCGATATGGATGCAAGGGTTTCGATATAACACGGAATTACATCAGCACGGCGACACTACGCCTGCCATGGTTGCTCTACGCAACCAGCAGAACAACTCGAAGTAGCGGAACATCGACGACAGTGATTGGCTCGACTCCGCAGGGACTCTGGCTGGAACGCTTATCCTAGCTCACCAACGAGGGATCCACGGCAAACAAACAAGCAGACACGATATGACCTGCAAACTGGCATGACACGCCAAGTCAGTACATTGAATGTACTTGCAAGCTCAGAACAACCAAAGCAATCAAGACAAACAACAACATGGCATTTACAGGTTAAAACAATGATTAACATGATACCACTAGAACACATAAGATGAGCATGGAATAAACATATTGAACATAACACATCTAGCATCATATGAAATGATCATGGTAATGTCACTCATGATATGCACAAGATGATTCTAGCATGCATCATACTTATCATGATTTACTTACTCTATTCGGGGTTACCTCGTAACCACCACATGCATCAACTTACCATCGCAGACATCACACAAGAATCTCAGGTTCATACAAGCTTGGTATTAACAATACTGTAGTGACCACAAGACCACAAGGAGCTTGATCTATACCAGGGATCATCACATGACACCATAATCAACCAACTTCGGTATCCATGATACCACTATGACCCTCTCACGATCACATAAAGATCAACCAGCTTCTTTCCTCATCGAACCAGGGTTGTTAATTTAATCAGGTTATTGTTATTACTGATGACCCATAGTGCGACCTACTATGAACTGGACCCGTATCTGGGGGCACGGCTATCAATAGACTAAACACACTCTGCAGAGGTTAGCACATTATACCCACATCATGGAACCCAAGGCCTCATACTCCCATTCGGGTGGACCAACGGTGTTCCGACAAAACCGATCTACTGCAATGACACTCTCCCGGCCACTTCAACAAACTCCCCTTTGGGCTAAGTCATGGGTGGCCCCGATGTCACCGTGTGACATCCAAGGGCCACCGTCGTGGCAAAACAAAACGGTCCCAAATAGGGACAAGAGATCTCAATAATAAACACAAGCACACAAGGCTTATGTCTGCCTACCTGGCCAAGGTAGCGCGCGCCCATAACCTCCCCTAGCTGGAGGCACCGCCGAGAGGCATGAAAATAGACCACATTAGGGTCTCCCCATAAAAACAAGTGTGGTTGCACTGGTCAGCTCGATTCGATGGCACTATGATTCAGCCAACATGTGTTCAAGTTCAATTAATATCCGGTTAAACTTGAATGCAAAAGATGTTGAGTCATATCATAACATGATGAAATGATCATGATAACAACAGGAACATGGATGACATGCAATCATTTAAATGCAAATTAACATGGCAAACTGATGATCATAAATATCACAAGCAGAGCAGACGATAACTATTCGTGTGAGCATAACATTACCACTAACATGGCAAGTAAAACAAGAACCAAACATGAGAATAATAATTCTAGCAAATATTCAGCTTAACTAACAAGATGCACATGAACAAGACATAAAGATGAGCATGGTTTCACAAGCATATAAAGCATTCATGGAATATTAAGAGGTGTAAATGTAGCAACCAGACCTCAAACAGTCTGATCTCTGTGCATTAGTCTCATCCCTGGATCGGTAAAGCTGACACGCATAGTACTCGATGATTTATAACAAAGTAGAAATCACACACTTATTACATCGAATGTATCAAGAGAGAACTTATTACAATAATATGGCTTAAGGCCATCTAAAATCGATAACAACGGAAAGCTTGGAAGATAAAGTGAGTCCATCAACTCCAACGGCATAGCTGAGTGAAAGACAACGACATATGGCACCTTACTCGTCGTCTGAAAAGTCTGCAACATGAAACGTTGCAGCCGAAATGGGTCAGCACATGGAATATGCTAGAAATGTAACACATAGAGTAATGAACAGAATAAATGCTATCACTACATGCATATATGGCTGGTGGAAAGCTCTATGGTTACAGTTTTTGCATAAAGCCAATTTTTCCCTACAACAAAGGAATATATTTTATTTAACTATCATGGTGGTTGTTAAATATTGAGAAGGTTCCTCCAACTCAATCCAAATTAAGCGTCATCATTAAACCCAATCAAATTATATTTAGAGTGATGAGATCAACATGATAATGCAAGAAATAGATACTTAAAACGTCCATAACCGGGGACACGACTAACCATGATCAGTTTGTATACTCTGCAAAGGTTTGCGCACTTTTCACCACAAGACTCATACTTCCATGGTCGGAGAATCGAGACACAGCCTTTCTGAAACAATAACTCTTTACTCTGGGTGGACAGTTACACCTACTTTCCCCTACATCTGCTAGCCCACCACTGAAAGAGGTCTTGCAACTTACTCAACTATGCTAGAGCCCATAATAGCTTGTGGCTGCACACGGAAGTTTCTAGCATGAATAATATTAAGATCCCTTTGAGCCTGGGTGGCGGACCGTAGGATGATCACACGGGTACTCCGGGATATCCTAGGACAACACTGGATTCTCCAGGTGCCCTGACAACCACTGGGTACTCCAGGGTGCCTCAAGCAATCCACCCAGATTGTGTATTAAAGTAGCCACCTTAAGTTAACCATTAATAATAACTCTCACATCTATCATGAATCACTTGAACCAAACCACGTCTACAAGCATAGATAGCAATATAAGCAACGTAAAAGTAACTCCCAAAGGTTTGATAATAAACAGGGCAATCGGTTCTACCTCAATCTACTTCCCAAAACCCACATATTAATCAGATCCTAACCATGCAATTGTTTGAGGGTTGATCTAATGCAATAAAATTGGGTAGTAAAGAGGTATGATCAAAGTGTTACTTGCCTTGCTGATGGTCCGTGAAACCTAGAGACTCGTAGTAGCATGCTTTGCACTCCGGGTACTCTATCGCAAACAAACAAGCATACAATAAGCACTAAACTAGAAGCACGGGTAAAACTCAAATAAGAGATCTAACCAGAAAGTTCAACTTAAGAACTCCGGTTTGCAAAAAGAATCAAATCAAACGAAGCAATAAAACTCAAACTGCAAAAGAAACAAGATCTGTTTACTAATCTAGACTAAAGTCAAATTTTACAGTACCAAAATCTTGTTCAAGTTGATTACACAGAAAGAGGGCTTCGAGACGAAGATCTAGGCGCTTGAATCGCCTGATTCCGATAAACGAGCGAAAATATAAACTAAAACAAAAAACAGGGCAGAAATCACGATCGAAAATAATTGCGGGAAAACCCTGGAAAAAGAAAAGCTGATGAACAGGCTAACGAACGAACGTTCGTTGTCTGCGGCTAACGAGTGAACACCGTTCATTAAAACGAACGTACGGGCGAACGTCCGCTATTTAGGTAAACCAAGAAAACCGAACCAATCTAATCTAAAAAAAATAAACCTAGGTTTCTAAAAAACCTGAGCTGTTTAAAAAAACGAATCGGCGGCGGCGGCGGTTGCTACCTCCGGCGAGGTGATACGTCTCCAACGTATCTACTTTTCCAAACACTTTTGCCCTTGTTTTGGACTCGAATTTGCATGATTTGAATGAACTAACCCGGACTGACGCAGTTTTCAGCAGAACTGCCATGGTGTTGTTTATTATGCAGAAAACAAAAGTTATCGGAATGACCTGAAAATACATGGAGATAACTTTTGAAAATATAAAAAATACTGGCGAAAGAATCAAGGCCAGGGGGCCCACACCCTGTCCACGAGGGTGGGGCGTGCCCCCTTCCCCTGGGCGCGCCCCCTGTCTCGTGGGCCCCCTGATGCTCCACCGACCTCAACTCCAACTCTGTATATTCTGTTTCACGAAGAGAAAAATCAGAGAGAAAGTTTCATCATGTTTTACGATATGGAGCCGCCGCCAAGACCTAATCTCTCTCGGGAGGGCTGATCCGGAGTTCGTTTGGGGCTCCAGAGAGGGGGATTCATCGCCGTCGTCATCATCAACCATCCTCCATCACCAATTTTATGATGCTCACCGCCGTGCGTGAGTAATTCCATTGTAGGCTTGCCGGACGGTGATGGGTTGGATGATATTTACCATGTAATCAAGTTAGTTTTGTTAGGGTTTGATCCCTAGTATCCACTATGTTCTGAGATTGATGTTGCTATGACTTTGCTATGCTTAATGCTTGTCACTAGGGCCCGAGTGCCATGATTTCAGATCTGAACCTATTATGTTTTCATGAATATATGTGAGTTCTTGATCTTATCTTGCAAGTCTATAGTCACCTATTATGTGTTATGATCCGACAACCCCGAAGTGACAATAATCGGGATACTTCTAGGTGGTAACCATAGTTTGAGGAGTTCATGTATTCACTATGTGTTAATGCTTTGGTCCGGTACTCTATTAAAAGGAGGCCTTAATACCCCTTAGATTCTACTAGGACCCCGCTGCCACGGGAGGGTAGAACAAAAGATGTCATGCAAGTTCTTTTCCATAAGCACGCATGACTATATTCGGAATACATGCCTACATTACATTGATGAATTGGAGCTAGTTCTGTGTCACCCTATGTTATAAATATTACATGAGGAATTGCATCCGACATATTATCCATCACTAATCCAATGCCTACGAGCTTTGCACATATTGTGCTTCGCTTATTTACTTTTCCATTGCTACTGTTACAATTACTACAAAACTGCTATCGTTACTTTTGCCACTGTTACTGTTACTATCATACTACTTTGCTACTAAATACTTTGATGCATATACTAAGTTATCTAGGTGTTGGTTGAATTGACAACTCAACTGCTAATACTTGAGAATTTTCTTTGGCTCCCCTTGTGTCGAATCAATAAATTTGGGTTGAATACTTTACCCTCGAAAACTGTTGCGATCCCCTATACTTGTGGGTTATCACGAGGCTCCGGCGAGGCGGGGCGGCTCCGGCGGGGTCCTGCTGCGGCGGCGGGGCTCCAGGGCGGCGGCGAGGTGGCGGTGGGGTGACGGCGAGGCGCGGCAGCGGGGCACAATGGCACTGCGACGGCTCTGGCTTGCGACGGCGGTGGCGTCGGGTGGCGGGGTGGGTGGTGAGGCGGCGGGGCGGCGGTATTTAAAGAGGGAAGGGGTCGGCGGCTTGGGGAGGGGGTCGAGGAGGAGTCCTCCTCGGACGCGGTGGCGGCAGCGTGTGCTGGCCGGACTCCCGGTCAGAGTCGGTCGGGCGAGGCGGCGCTGGGGCGAGGCCGGCCTGGCTCGGCTGGGCCGCTGGCCCAGTCGGGCGCGCGAACTTTTTTTAAAATAAAATTCCGCCAAAACTAAACAAATCCTAGAAAATAAAATAAAAATCTAAAAATGCCAAAACAAATTTTCACCGTCAAAATAAAATATTTAGAACAAGATGAACATTTTCTTGGCCTATAAATGCAATTTTAAAAACGTGCAATTTTTCTAATTCAAATAAAATTGCAATAAAATCCAAATAAAACTTTTTATTTGATTTTAATATTTTTCCTCTCATATTTCATTTATTTCAGAGAAGTCATATTATCTCCCCTCATATATTTTTAATATGAAATAATTTTGAAGAGAAAAATAGTTAAAACCAAATATGATCCTTGTTTCAATATTCGAGAAAATTCGAATAGAAAAACTATGAAATCCCCAACTCTCTCCGTGGGTCCTTGAGTTGCTTAGGATTTCGAGGATCAACCCAAAATGCAATAAAATATGATCTGCAATGATGATCTATTGTATAACATTCCAAATTGACAATTTGGGATGTTACAAACCTACCCCCCTTAAGATGAATCCCGCCCTCGAGATTCGGGTTGGCTAGAAAATAGGTGCGGGTGGTCCTTCCGTAAGTCTTCCTCTCGTTCCCAGGTGCCTTCATCCTTGGTATGGTGGCTCCACTCAACTTTGTAGAACTTGATAACCTTGCTGCGTGTGACTCGGCTGGCAAACTCGAGAATCTTGACTGGTTTCTTGTCGTAGGTCAAATCGCTATCCAACTGAATCGCTTCTAGCGGCACTGTATCTCCGAATATCGGCCATCTCTGCATGGTACTTCTTCAACTGGGAAACGTGTAACACATCATGAACTCCTGACAATCCTTCGGGCAGCTCCAACTTGTAAGCAACTTCTCCCATATGTTCCAAAACTTTGTATGGTCCCACAAAACGTGGTGCTAACTTTCCCTTGACTCCAAATCGCTTAACTCCTCAAAGTGGGGACACACAAAGATAAACTCTGTTTCTGACTTCGTAGACTGTCTCCTTGCGTTTAGAATCCGCATAGCTCTTCTTCCTGGACTGGGCTACCTTGAGTCTATCGCGAATCAGCTTAACCTTCTCTTCAGACTCTTTAATCAAATCTGGTCCAAACAACTGACGGTCTCCAACTTCATCCCATAAAAACGGTGTCCTGCATCTCCTTCCGTACAAAGCTTCGAAGGATCCATCTTCAAACTGGCTTGATAGTTGTTGTTGTAAGAGAACTCTACATATGGCAAATTGTCATCCCAACTAGATCCATAATCTAGCGCACAAGCTCTCAACATGTCCTCTAGAATCTGACTGACTCTCTCGGTCTGTCCATCTGTCTGTGGATGAAAGGATGTACTGAACTCTAGTCTGGTACCCAAAGTTTCGTGCAACTGATTCCAGAACTTTGAGGTAAACCGGGTTCCTCTATCTGATACAATGGTCCTTGGAACTCCATGCAGACATACGCTCCTGGTCATATATATCTTTGCCAACTTAGCACTAGTGTAAGTGGTCTTCACTGGAACGAAATGAGCTACCTTTGTCAAACGATCGACTACAACCCATATCGAGTCATAGCCTGAATGAGTCCGGGGTAATCCCGTGATAAAATCCATGCCTAGCTTATCCCACTTCCATTCGGGTATCGGCAATGGCTGTAGCAATCCTGCTGGCTTCTGATGCTCTGCCTTCACTCTCTGACATACATCACAAACATCTTGGTATTTCCTGGGTGAATCAAATACAGCGAACCATGAGCCTCTTGTAGAATCAACTTCTTGATCTCCGGGTCATTAGGCACATATACGCCGTCCTCAAACCATAAGGTATTGTGTTCATCCTCATGAAATCATTTTGCCTTTCCTTTGTTCATCCTTTCCTTTATCTCAGCAATCTCCTTGTCCGTCTTTTGAGCTTCTCTGATCTAATCCTCAAAGTAGATTGAATCTCCAATGCTGCTACATAACCTCTCCAACTATTTCCAAACATAGCTCACGAAAATCCTCTACTAACTCCTTGGGTAACTCTCCGGTCATGAGTGTATTGACATGGCTCTTGCGACTCAACGCATCAGCTACTACGTTGGCCTTTCCGGGATGATAATGCAGCCTCATATCATAATCCTTGATGAGCTCCAACCATCTCCTCTGCCTGAGATTCAACTCCTTCTGCGTGAAGATATACTTCAAACTCTTGTGATCCGTGTACACCTCATAGTGGTTTCTGATGAGAAAGTGTCTCCATGTCTTCAACGCATGCACTACGGCTGCTAACTCCAAATTGTGTGTAGCATAATTCAACTCATGAGGTTTAAGCTGTCGTGAGGCATATGAAACAACTCTTCCCTCCTGCATAAGCACTGCACCAAGTCCTCAACGAGAAGCGTCACAATACACTTGACAATCCTTGCGTTGATCTCGAAGAATCAACACTTGTGCTGTAACCAAGCGTTTCTTCAACTCCTGAAAGTTGGCCTCACAATCCTCGGTCCATTTGAACTTGGTGTCCTTCTTCAACAACTCTGTCATGGGCTTTGCAATCTTCGAGAAATTCTCAATGAACCTCCGGTAGTATCCTGCGAGTCCAAGAAAACTCCGGATCTCCCCAACTAACGTGGGTGCTTCCCAATTTGTCACAGTGACAACCTTGGTGGGGTCTACTGATATTCCTTCTCCGGATATCACATGTCCGAGGAATCCAACTTCCTTAAACCAAAACTCACACTTGCTGAACTTGGCATATAACTGATATTCTCTGAGATTCCCATGTACCAAACGCAAATGCTCCTTATGCTCTTCTTCATTCTTTGAGTAGACCAATATGTCATCAATGAACACCACGACGAACTTATCCAAAAACTCCATAAACACCTTGTTCATCATGTTCATGAAATAGGCAGGTGCGTTAGTCAGACCAAATGACATAACGGTATACTCATATAGCCCGTACCTTGTGGTAAAAGTTGTCTTAGGTATATCCTGCTCTCGAATCTTCAACTAATGGTATCCCAATCGCAGATCGATCTTCGAAAATACTTTAGCTCCTTGCAACTGGTCAAACAAATCGTTGATCATCGGTAGTGGGTACTTGTTCTTGATTGTTACTTTATTCAATCCATAATAATCAACAACCATTCTTAACGATCCATCCTTATTCTCCACTAGAAGTACTGGTGATCCCCAAGGTGACGAACTTGGGCGAATATAGCCTTTATCCAGTAACTCCATAATCTGCTTCTTAACTTCCTCCAGATCCTTTGCGGGCATCCTGTATGGTCTCTTAGATCTTGGCCCTATGCTTGGCAAAAGCTCAATCAAAAACTCAATGTCTCTATCCGGTGGCATGCCTGGCAACTCTTCTAGAAATACATCAGGGAAATCCTTCACCACTGGTACTTCCTCCTGTACAACTCCTGATAAGGAATTCACTTGAGTCCTCTTTGGCACATGCCGGGATACATACTTAATCCTCCTTCCTTCTGAGGTGGTGAGCATAATCGACTTACTGACGCAATCGATTTTTCCTCCATACATCAATAGCCAATCCATACCCAAAATCACATCCAAACCTTGCGACTCCAGAATAATCAGGTCTGAGGGGAAAACATGCCTACTTATGGCCAGTGGCATCTGAAAACATCCTTGGCTTGCCATATGCTCTGCTCCTGGTGATCTTACTAACATAGGTGTTCTAAGAACTTTGGTGGGAAACTTATACTTATCCACAAATCCCCTTGATATGTATGAATGCGATGCACACGTATCAAAAAGAACGATTGCAGTAAATGACTTAACTAAAAACTTACCTATTACTGCATCTGGTTGCGCTTCAACCTCGTCCACGTTAACGTGGTTCACTTGTCCCCTGTTGAAAGGGTTGGGCTTCTTCCTAGAGCTTCCATTGCCGTTTCCATTCTTCGCTTCAGAACACTCCGTGGCATAATGTCCATTCTTCCCGCACTTGAAACAAGCAATGTGACTTAGATCCTACTTGGCGGGCATTAATGGGTTGGAATGGTTCTAGCCGTTGCTTCCTCCATTACCATTCCCATTCTTGGTGCCACTATGGTTGTGCGAACTCCCTCCATTTTGATTGTGACCTCCATGGTTATGGTGAAGGGGTCCTCCCGAGTTCGGGGTCAAACAGGGTCTCTGCTGAGCTCCTGAATTGTACTTCCCTTGACCATACTTTCTCTTGTGGTTATCAATCTACTGCTGCTTCCCTTCAATCATAAGAGCCCTATCTACCAACTCCTGGTAGTTGTTGAAGGTTGCCACCATAAACTGCATGCTCAGCTCATCATTCAGCCCTTCTAGAAACTTCTCCTGCTTAGATGCATCCGTAGCAATGTCATCTAGGGTGTAACATGGTAACTTGCTAAAATCATCCACATACTGGCCCACTATGCGTCCTCCCTGGTGCAAGTTGCGAAACTCGCGCTTCTTCATGGCCATAGCTCCTGGTGAAACATGGGTAGTACGGAAAGCCTGCTGAAACTGGTCCCATGTGACAGTGTTGATGGGGTAAATGGTTGTGAAATTCTCCCACCATGATGTTGCGGGTCCATCAAGTTGATGTGCGGTAAAACGCACTCTCTCCGCATATGTGCATCCTGCAGTGGTCAACTCCCTTCCAATCTTGCGGAGCCAATCATCTGCAACTATCCTTAGAAAACGGGTTAAGTGATCAACATGCGGTGGTGGTGGGTTGTTGTTGTTCCCCTGATTCTGATTCTGGACTAGTAGCTGCACCAGGGTATTCTGCTGCTGGATCAACTGAGTGAGCTCCGGCGGGAAAGAAAATCCATTCTCGCGTCTCAAAGGCATCTGATGGGTTTAGAAAGGATGAGAAAACAGAATAGAATGAGCTCTAGAGGGAAAACACTACCCATATGCACATGAGACAAACATAAACATATCACTTCAATCAATTCAAACAAGGGCAAACATCGGCCTAACTATCGTTACAAAAGTGCTCGGACTATACTATATACATGGGGGGAATACTACTATTGATATGGTGGTCGACTAGAAAACTTGATCGGTGGAAGACTCCATGATACCGGCTCCAGCTTCATCAACATAGTCATCATCTCTATCGTCGGGGTCCGTGTCGTTGTCGTCGATGATGATGTAGTTCTCCGAGCAAGTGGAATCGTCGTCTTCTCCACGAGTATCATCATTTCCTCCTCATATCCATAGCGTGTAGACTTGAGTTCTTCCTCCAGCTCCGTGATCCTGGTTATTGCCTTCTTCAGGTCTATCATGCTTGCGCACATCTGGTTCTCCTGGCGACGAATGTGCTGGTTTAACTCCTGGATGAAAGCTGCAATTGAGCTATCCTTCCTGGTGCTGATCATCTCCCATTGCTCATCTCGGTGCCCACAAATCTGGTAGATAGTATCCTTGAGATCCTTGTGGTAAACTTCTCCAATGCGTCCCATGGTGTTGTGGGCTACCATGCTCTTTCCTAGACTCCAGGTTGGTGCATCAAAGGAAAACTCTATGGGCTCAGTGACTGGCATGAACGTCCTTCCTGGAACTTGAACTCAAATCATCCAATGCTCCTCTTCTGGTAAAGTGGCGATGTAGGTCCCGGTGAAGCATGGTATTCCGATGTTCAGGTACTTAGTAACTTCCTTCAAGTGTCGTCCAAAAGGTGTATCTTCATCCGGTTGGGTGAACTTGTTCCTTGCGTTCGCCATCCTAAAGAGTAGAAAAGGGATAGGATTCAGAAATGAGAAGAGAGTAGTGATCTAGGGCTTTAGCTTAGTGGTCGTGTCCTACAGTCAACATGTGCTCTGATAAAATCTTGTAGCGACCAGACCTCAAACAGTCTGATCTCTGTGCATCACTGTCATCCCTGGATCGATAATGCTGATATGCACAGTACTCGAGGATTTATAACAGAGTAGCAATCACACACTTATTGCATCGAATGTCCAAGAGAGAACTTATTACAATAATATGGCTTAAGGCCATCTAAAATCGATAACAGCGGAAAGCTTGGAAGATAAAGTGAGGCCATCAACTCCAACGGCATAGCTGAGTGAAAGACAATGACCTATGGCACCTTACTCGTCGTCTGAAAAGTCTGCAACATGAAACATTGCAGCCCGAAATGGGTCAACACATGGAATATGCTAGCAATGTAACACATAGAGTAATGAACAGAATAAATGCTATCACTACATGCATATATGGCTGGTGGAAAGCTTTATGGTTACAGTTTTTGCATAAAGCAAATTTTCCCTACAACAAAGGTATAAACTTTATTTAACTATCATGGTGGTTGTTAAACATTGAGAAGGTTCCTCCAACTCAATCCCAATTAAGCGTCATCATTAAACCCAATCAAATTATATTTAGAGTGATGAGATCAACATGATAATCCAAGAACTAGATACTCAAAACATCCATAACCGGGGACACGGCTAACCATGATTAGTTTGTACACTCTGTAGAGGTTTGCGCACTTTTGCCCACAAGACTCGAATACTTCCATGGTCAGAGAATCGAGACACTATCTTTCTAAAACAATAACCCTTTACTCTGGGTGGACAGTTACACCTACTTTCCCCTACATCTGCTAGCCCACCACTGAAAGAGGTCTTGCAACTTACTCAACTATGCTAGAGCCCATAATAGCTTGTGGCTGCACACGGAAGTTTCTAGCATGAATAATCTTATGATCCCTTTGAGCCTTGGCGGGCCGTAGGATGATCACATGGGTACCCCGGGATATCCTAGGACAACACTGGATTCTCCAGGTGGCCTGACAACCACTGGGTACTCCAGGGTGCCTCAAGCAATCCACCCAGATGTGTATTAAAGTAGCCACCTTAAGTTAACCATTAATAATAACTCTCACATCTGTCATGAATTACTCGAACCAAACCACGTCAACAAACATAGCATAGCAATATAAGCAACGTAAAAGTAAGTCCCAAAGGTTTGATAATAAACAGGGCAATAGGTTCTACCTCAATCTACTTCCCAAAACTCACATATTAATCAGATCCTAACCATGCAATTGTTTGAGGGTTGATCTAATGCAATAAAAGTGGGTAGTAAAGAGGTATGATCAAAGTGTTACTTGCCTTGCTGATGGTCCGTGAAACCTAGAGACTCATAGTAGCACGCTTCGCACTCCAGGTACTCTATCGCAAACAAACAAGCATACAATAAGCACTCAACTAGAAGCACGGTAAAACTCAAATAAGAGATCTAACCAGAAAGTTCAACTTAAGAACTCCGGTTTGCAAAAAGAATTAAATCAAATGAAGCAACGAAACTCAAACTGCGAAAGAAACAAGATCTGTTTACTAATCTAGACTAAAGTCAAATTTTACAGTACCAAAATCTTGTTCAAGTTTATTACACAGAAACAGGGCTTCGAGACGAAGATCTAGGTGCTTGAATCGCCTGATTCTGATAAACGAGCGAAAAGATAAACTAAAACGAAAAACTGGGCAGAAATCACGATCGAAAATAATCGCAGAAAAACCCTCGAAAAAGAAAAACTGATGAACATGAAAACGACTGAACGTTCGCTGTCTGCGGCTAACGAGTGAACAACGTTCGTTAAAGCAGGCGTACGGAAGAACGTCTGCTATTTAGGTAAACCGAGAAAACCGAACCGATCTAATCTAGAAAAATGGGGATAATTCGATTTATGCCCCTAGTTGTGTCCCACTCATCTATTTTACCCCTAATTCCCAAAAGTCACCGGTTCTGTCCAAGTCACTTTGCTCCTCTTATGCTTTTGCCCTTTGACCGTTTGACCGTTAGTTGAAAACTTCATAACTAATTCATACTAATCAGAAAAATTCAAATAAGATACCAAAATGTTCAGAAAAACATGACCTATATGCTAGTGCCATTTGCATTCAAAATGTTCAGAAAAACTTCACCTATATGCCAGTGCCGTTTGCTACCACCATGAATAGTAAAATCTAAAAAAGTTCAAAAAAGTTCAAAAAAATTCAAAAAAATTCAAAAAAAATTGGTGGCAAAGAATGACAAATGTTTTAAGTGCGTGCCAAGTTTCATCATTGAATAACATTCATGGGTGCCGCGGCAAAAAAACAATCAACACTCCAAAATAGATTATTTTTTTCCACGACTTCCACGAATGTCATTCCCTAATGAAACTTGGCAAGCACTTAGAATATTTGTCGTTCTTTGCCACCATATTTTTTTGAATTGTTTTGAATTTTTTAGAGTTTACTATTCATGGTGGTATCAAAAGAGCTAAAACTCGGATGTGCACTTTCCAACACTTTTTTCATGAATGCAAATGACACTCACATATAGGTGATGTTTTTATGAACATTTTGGTATCTTATTTGCATTTTCCTCATTTAGTATGAATTAGTTATGAAGTTTTCAAACTAATGGTCAAACGGTCAAAGGGCAAAAGCATAAGAGGAGCAAAGTGACTTGGACAGAACCGGTGACTTTTGGGAATTAGGGGTAAAACAGATGAGTGGGACACACCTAGGGGCATAAATCAATTATCCCCCAAAAAATAAACCTAGGTTTCTAAAAAACCGAGCGGTTTAAAAAAAACAAATCGGCGGTGGCGGCAGTTGTTACCTGCGGCGAGGTGGGGCAGCTCCGACGGGGTCCTGCTGTGGCGGCGGGTCTCCGGGGCGGCGGCAAGGTGGAGGTGGGGCGATGGCGAGGCGCGGCGGCGGGGCACAGCGGCGTGGCGGTGGCTCCGGCTTGCGGCGGCGGTGGTGTCGGGTGGCGGGATGGGTGGTGAGGCGGCGGGGCGGCGGTATTTAAAGAAGGGAGGGG
>NC_057813.1:507983715-508052874 GCF_018294505.1 Triticum aestivum
CCGGCTCGGCTGGGCCGCTGGCCCAGTCGGGCGCGCGAACTTTTTTTAAAATATAATTCCGCCGAAACTAAACAAATCCTAGAAATTAAAATAAAAAACTAAAAATGCCAAAACAAATTTTCACTATCTAAATAAAATATTTGGAACAAGAAGAACATTTTCTTGGACTATAAATGCAATTTTGAAAATGTGCAGTTTTTCTAATTCAAATAAAATTGCAATAAAACTGAAATAAAACTTTTTATTTGATTTTAATATATTCCGCTAATATTTCATTTATTTCGGAGAAGTCATATTATCTCCCCTCATATATTTTTAATATGAAATATTTTTGAAGAGAAAAATAGTTAAAACCAAATATGATCCTTGTTTCAATATTCGAGAAAATTCGAATACGAAAACTATGAAATCCCCAACTCTCTCCGTGGGTCCTTGAGTTGCTTAGAATTTTGAGGATCAACCCAAAATGCAATAAAATATTATATGCAATGATGATCTAATGTATAACATTCCAAATTGAAAATTTAGGATGTTATAGTAAAGTATTCAAATATTCAAGTTTAAAACCATTGCTACTGCAAGGATCTCATGCAAGTGGCTGTCGTTGCTTGCCTGGGGTGGAAGAAATCACCAGGGAGAAGTGTGGAGCATTCACGGAAGGATTTACCGGAAACAGTTATCTCTCGGTGGGGGCTGTTTGGGGCAAGGGAAAAGTGGTCATTTTCACAGTGTGTAAACATTATGAAAATGGTACCAACATGACGGGCTTGACAAGACGAAACCGTGAAACTTGGATTCACCTGAATCGGAGATAGGATCAAAGAGATATGAATGTTTGAAGTTCAGGGACTATTCTGTGAATAATATATTCACGGACAGGCCCTTGGCTGAAAAACAGAATGCGCCTTCAGGCAAAATATGCTTCCTGTAAAGGAAAATGCACTTTCGGCCATAATTAAATGAAAATACGCCTTCCAATATAGAAAACGTGTTTTTGGAAATGTGTCTCCACTTAACTGACATGGCAGGGGTGATGTGTCACTGGTGGGTGGGGTCGGGGAGAGGTGCGGGGCCCGCTTGGCCCTGCCTTCTTCCTTGGCCTGCTCCCTGATAACCCACAAGTATAGGGGATCGTTTGTAGGCTTCTTCGATAAATAAGAGTGTCGAACCCAATAAGGAGCTAAATGTAGAACAAATATCCCCTCAAGGTCTATCGACCACCGATACAACTCTACACACACTTAATGTTTGCTTTACCCAGAACAAGTATGAAACTGTTTTGCAAGAATAAAACTATGAGTACTTTGCGAGAATAAAACTACGAATAAATTTCAAGGTAATAAAAATGGAAGCTTTTGTCAACAAGAAAGTCATTTGTCCCTAGACAATCGATAACAAGTACCGGTAATCATTCTTGCAATTTTATATGAGGGAGAGGCATGAGCTAACATACTTTCTCTACTTGGATCATATGCACATATGATTGGACCCCTAGCAAGCATCCGCAACTACTAAAGATCATTAAGGTCATGAAACCCAACCATAGCATTAAGTACCAAGTCCTCTTTACTCCCATACGCCATAACCCACTTATCCGCATTCAGGCTGCTGTCACCCCCGCAACACCGAGAATAAGCAAGCCATGAATATATTGCAACATCCTACAGCCGGGGGCCCTCACGTTTATGCGAGACGGAGGGCACCATAGGACAGCACCATAAATAAAATATACGATCATACCAACCAAGATCAGGATTAACCCACATGACAAAACGGATCTACTCAAACATCGTAGGATAGCCAAATACCATTGGGGAATAATATATGGATTTGAGCACCATGTTTAAGTAGAGATTCCAGCGGGCAGAAGGGGTGTTACACCGCTGCATAGAGAGGGAGAGAGTTGGTGTTGACGGTAGCAAGATTGTTGATGTAGATCATCGTCACGATCCTAGCCCCGGCGGCACTCTCGCGCTACCGGGAGAGAGGGGAGAGATCCCCCCTCCTTCTTCTTCCTCCTTGGCCTTCCCCCTATATGGGAGGATAGTTCCCCCTCTGGTAAATGGCCTCCATAACGGCGGAGGGGCGGGAGCCCCTCTGAGATTGGATCTCCCTCTCTGTTCTCTTCTGTTTCATGTTTCCCAAATCTGGCCCTTCACGGTTTTTTAAATTCCCGGAGATCCATAACTCCGGTTGCGCTGAATTTTTACACGATTTTTTTCCATAAATTCTATTTCTTGCACCAGAAGAAGGGCCCCAACCGCCTTACGAGGAGGGCATAAGACACCTGGGCGCGTCTGGCACCCCCTGGCGCGCCATAGTGTATCTTGGGGGCTGTGGGCCCCCGTTTGCGTTGATTCCACCTCCCAAAAATCACATATATTCCAAAATAATTCTCCGCAAATTTTTATCGCGTTTGGACTTCATTTGATATGGATTTTTTGCGAAACAAAAAACGTGCAACAAACAGGAACTGGCACTGGGCACTAGATCAATAGGTTAGTCCAATAAATCATATAAAAAGTTGCCAAAAGTATGTGAAAGTTGTATAATATTGGGATGGAACAATAAAAAATTATAGATACAACGGAGACATATCATCATCCCCAATCTTAATTCCTGCTTGTCCTCGAGCAGGTAAATGGTAAAAAAGACAACTTTTGATGTGGAATGCTACCTGGCATAAACTTGATCATATATCTAATCATCGCATGAATGTTAAGACATAAGTGATTCAAAGCAATAGTTTATAATTTGACATAAAGACATTTATACTCAGGCATCCCAACAAGAAATCATGTCTTTCAAAATATCAACGCTAAAGAAAGCTATCCCTACAAAATCATATAGTCTTGTCATGCTCTCTCTTCTTAACACAAAGTATTTATCATGCACAACCCCGATGACAAGCCGAGCAATTGGTTCATACTTTTTAATGTGCTTCAGCTTTTTCAACTCCCACGCAATACATGAGTGCAAGCCATGGATATAGCACTATAGGTGGAATAGACTATGATGATAGGGGTAAATATAGAGAAGACAAAAAATTAAGAAAGTCTCACATTGACGCGGCTAACCAACGGGCTATGGAGATGCCCATCAATTGATATCAATGCGAGGAGTAGGGATTGCCATGCAACAGATGCACTAAGAGCTATAAGTGTATGAAAGCTCAACATGAAAACTAAGTGGGTGTTCATCCAACTTGCTTGCTTATGAAGACCTCGGGCATTTGAGGAAGCCCATCATCGGAATATACAAGCCAAGTTCGATAATGAAAAATTCCCACTAGTATATGAAAGTGACTAAATAGGAGACTCTCTATATGGAAAACATGGTGCTACTTTGAAGCACAAGTGTGGTAAATGAGAGTAACAATGCCCCATCTCTCTTTTTTTCTTTTTTTTCCTTTTTCTTTTTTCCTTTTTCTTTTTTGCTTTTTCTTTTTTGCTTTTTCTTTTTTCTTTTTTTCTTTTTTTCTTTTTTTCTCTCATTGTCCGGAGTCTCATCCCGACTTGTGGGGGAATCATAGTCTCCATCATCCTTTCCTCACTCGGACATGCCCTAATAATGAATAACGATGATCATCACACTTCTATTTACTTATAATTCAAAAAAAAATACTACAACTCAATACCTAGAACAAAATATGACTCTATATGAATGCCTCTGGCAGTGTACAGGAGGTGCAATGATCTAGCGTAACATGTATAAAAAATGATGGACGGTGGCTGAGCCACAAACACTATGTCAGCTATATGATCATGCAAAGCAATATGACAATGAATGCTCAAATCATCAAAACAGAAGCGGTGGAAGTTGCATGGAAATATATCTCGGAATGGCTATGGAAATGCCATAATAGATAGATATGGTGGCTGTTTTGGGGAAGATATAATAAGGCTTATGTGTGATAGAGCGTATCATATCGCAGGGTTTGGATGCACCTGCGAAGTTTGCACCACATCTCGAGGTGAGAAAGGGCAATGCACGGTACCGTAGAGGCTAGCAAATTGCGGAAAGGTAAGAGTGCGTATAATCCATGGACTCACATTAGTCATAAAGAACTCATGTAATTATTGCAAAAGTTTATTAGCCCTCAAAGAAAAGTACTACTATGCATGCCCCTAGGGGGATAGATTGGTAGGAAAAGACCATTGCTCGTCCCCGATCGCCACTCATAAGGAAGACAATCAATAACAAATCATGCTCCAACTTCATAGCATAACGAGAGACTATACGTGCATGCTTCGGGAATCACAACCCTTAACACCAATATTCTTACTAACCACGACCGTTTACTAGTACCTCCCACATATTCCATCTCTATATCGCAAAACTATTGCAAGGAATCAAACATATCATATTCAGTGATCCATAAGTTTTATTAGGATTTCATGACTAACCATGCAATTGACCAATTCATGTTGAATCTCTAAATAGATATAAGTGGAGCAAGAGAGTTTAATTATTTCTACAAAATATCATGCTCTAATAAATATAAGTGAAGCAAAAGAGCATTCTACAAATAATGGTTTCTATGTGAAGAGTATCAGGCAATCCAAACTTCAAATGATATAAGTGAAGCACATGAAGCATTCTATAAAGCCATACTCAAAAGATATAAGTGAAGTGCAATGATCATTCCATAAATCAACCATGGACTATTTCATACCAGTATGGTGCATAAAAGAAAAAAAAATGAAAACTAAACACAAAAGACTCTCCAAGATTTGCACATATCACATGAACGAAACGAAGACGTAAACGTACTGATACTTGTTGAAGAAAGATGGGATGCCTTCTGGGGCATACCAAAGCTTAGACTCTTGAGTCTCCTTCAACATTTGCTTGGGGTGCCTTGATCATCCCCAAGCTTGAGCTCTTTCCTCTCCTTCTTCTCCTCATAATGAGACCTCCTCGATCTTTGATCACTTCATCCACACAAAACTCAACAGAAATCTTGGTAAGATCCGTTAGTATTATAAAGCAAATCACTACTCTAAGTACTGTTGCAAACCAATTCATATTTTATTTTTGCATTGTAGATACTGTAATATAACTTTTCCATGGCTTATACCACCGATAGAATCGATAACAAGCAAAACAATGCATCAAAAAACAGAATCTGTCTTAAACAAGACAGTCTGTAGTAATCTGAACACTATCATACTTATCTAGCTCCAAAAATTCTGAAAAATTAGGAAGAAATAAACAATTTTGATAGAAAGACTGTGCACAAATTTCAAAACCTTTTGACATTCCAGTAAAAAATGTAAATTCACGCACTATAGCCAAAGTTTCTGTTTCTGCACCGCACATACCAACAAACAATCTAATCATCCTAAAGGCAAATTTTGGCACATGGTATAATAAAATGGATTTGTACAAGGGTTTAATTAATTTTGTCGAAAAGTTTCTGTAATCGATATTCACAAAGTT
Organism: Triticum aestivum; assembly: GCF_018294505.1. Taxonomy (NCBI): domain Eukaryota; kingdom Viridiplantae; phylum Streptophyta; class Magnoliopsida; order Poales; family Poaceae; genus Triticum; species Triticum aestivum. The sequence continues at coordinate 507,989,158 of NC_057813.1, forward strand.
TCCATGGGCATGAACAAAGTTCAAGGCTAGCTCCCACTTTCACAATGCTCGTCCCTCTCACTTTCACTTTTCCTTTTGTGAAGTTTTAAGTTCCCCTCTATATATTTTTTGTTTTTAAACTTTATAAAAGCACTCAACAGAATAAAATGACGCTCTAAAACTTCTGGGTTGTCTCCCTGGTAGCACTTTCTTTAAAGCCATAAGCTAGGCATAAAGTGCTCAAGTAATGGATCCACCCGGCTCCCAAGGTATATCAAAGCCAATTTTAATTAGCAATGATTTGACATTTAGTAGTGAGCACAAAGCAACATATATCAAGCAATGACGACGTATAACTCTCTTACTATCCACCAGCATGTCATACAAGAACAATTCATGCACATCAAGTAAAGGCCAATACATAGCATAAGCAGTTTGTTGCAATTTTATCGTGTTGGAAACATAAAGAGGTGGAGATGTAGTTCCTCTCTCATAATGATTGCAACTCAGAGCAGAAAGAACATGCATATAATATTCATCAAAATCATCATGTGCAAAGCAAAAGGCAACCCATCAATGTAATCCTTAATGAGTGCAAGCTTCTCCAATATAGTGTAGTTTGGAGAATTCAAAAAGATAATAGGACTATCATGTGTGGGTGCAATAACAAAAATTTCATTCTTAATATAAGGAGCCATAGCAAGTTCACCTCCATAAGCATAATTCATATTGGCATCATGGCCACAAGCATAACAAGCATCAAGTTCATCAAAAAGGGATATTTGAAAAGAATCAACGGGATCATAGCAATTATCATAGCATTCATCCTTCGGTAAGCATGAAGGGACATTAAATAATGTATGAGTTGGAGAGTTACTCTCATTAGAAGGTGGGCACGTGCATCTATTCCGCCCTTCCTCCTTTTGTTGTTCGCTCTCCTCATCATCCTTTTCATCCAATGAGCTCACAGTTTCATTAATTCCTTCTTTCATAGACTCCTGCAAAATATTAGTCTCTTCTTGGACAGCAGAGACTTTCTCAATAAATACATCAATATCAGAATTGTATATGTAATTATCATAGTAATATTTAAGGATGTCAAAATTTTCAGGTCTATAAACATCATCATCAAAAGCTTCATACTTTTCAAACAAAGATTCAATTTTATAAGCACCCTTAAAAGCAACAAATTCTTCTATTCATTCCACATCATATTAATCATATCTACCATTAGCATAAGAAGCTAAGGTTTCATTATCATTAAATTTGCATGAAAAGGGAAGGTGTGGAGCGTTCATCCTAGAGCAACAAGCATAATCATATCGCTGGCATAAATTCCAAGCATACCAATGCAACATATCAATTTGATCCCATAATAGTCTCCCTTTTTGTGTCAAGCAATAATCCCTAAAGTATTCACGTTGATCTAACGTGTCTCCCATTATCATGTTGAATGGGTTTTTCTCAGGATTATCAAACTAGTGCATAATATTTTTCACATAACGAGCATTGAGCGTTTTAGGAGGTTCCCCATCTCCATGAGTAGCAAGTAGCACTATTTTTTTGGTGTTTCGTGTTCCATATCCATAACTAAAGATAGAGAACAACTTAGAACAGAAAATAAAAACTACTTAGTGATAAAGCAAACAAGCATACACGAGAATATTCACCCCACGCTATTGCTCCCCGGCAACGGCGCCAGAAAAAGGTCTTGATAACCCACAAGTGTAGGGGATCGTTTGTAGCCTTCTTCGATAAATAAGAGTGTCGAACCCAACGAGGAGCTAAAGGTAGAAAAAATATTCCCTCAAGTTCTATCGACCAATGATACACCTCTAGGCACACTTAACGTTTGCTTTACCTAGAACAAGTATGAAACCATTTTGCAAGAATAAAACAACAAGTAATTTGTGAGAATAAAACTACAAATAAAATTCAAGGTAATAAAAGTGGATAGCTTTTGTCAACAAGAAAGTCATTTGTCCCTAGGCAATCGATAACAAGTACCGCTAATCATTCTTGCAAATTTATATGAGGGAGAGGCATGAGCTAACATACTTTATTTACTTGGATCCTATGCACTTATGGTTGGACCCCTAGCAAGCATCCTCAACTACTAAAGATCATTAAGGTCGTGAAACCCAATCATAGCATTAAGTATCAAGTCATGTTTACTCCCATACGCCATAACCCGCTTATCCATGTTCACGCTGTTGTCAACCCCGCAACACCGACAATAAGCAAACCATGAACATATTGCGACATCCTACAGTGGGGCCCTCACGTTTGCACGATATAGAGGGCACCGTAGGACAACACCATAAATAAAATATGCAATCGTACCAACCAAGATCACGATTAACCCACAGGACAAAACGGATCTACTCAAACATCATAGGATAGCCAAATATCATTGGGAAATTATATATGGAGTTGAGCACCATGTTTAAGTAGAGATTATAGCAGGGAGAAGGGGTGTTACACCGCTGCATAGAGGGGAAGAGAGTTGGTGTTGACCGTAGCAAGATTGTTGATGTAGATCACCATCATGAACCTAGCCCCGGCGGCACTCCGGCGTCACCGGGAGAGAGGGGAGAGAGCCCCCTCCTTCTTCTTACTCCTTTGCCTCCCCCTAGATGGGAGGAGAGTTCCCCCTCTGTTCCATGGCCTCCATGGCGGCGGAGGGGCGGGAGCCCCTCCGAGATTGGATCTCCCTCTCTGTTCTCTTTTGTTTCGCGTTTCCCAGATCTAGCCCTTCACAGTTTCTTAAATTCCTGGATATCCATAACTTTGATTGCGCTGAAAGCTTTACACGATTTTTTCCATTAATTATCTTTCTTGCGCCAGAAGAAGGGGCCCAACCACCTTACGAGGAGGGCATAAGACACATGGGCGCGCCTGGCACCCCCTGGCGTGCCCTGGTGTATTTTGGGGGTTGTGGGCCCCCGTTTGCATTGATTCTACCTCTCAAAAATTACATATATCCAAAATAATTCTCCGTAAAATTTTATCGCGTTTGGACTTCGTTTGATATGGATTTTCTGCAAAACAACAGGAACTGGCACCGTGCACTGGATCAATAGGTTAGTCCAATAAATCATATAAAAAGTTGCCAAAAGTATGTGAAAGTTGTATAATATTAGCATGAAACAATCAAAAATTATAGATACGATGGTGACGTATCCCTCCAGCGAGACATAGGAGGCAGGGGAGGGCGCAGTGCCGGCGACCGCCCCAACGGCTTCGGCTGCCCCCGGCGGAGACGAGGCCACCAGCGAAATTGGTGAGGAGCGTCGTACCCGACCAGGGGTTCACATGCCTCGAGAAGGGGACAAGGCGATGGAGGCAATGGCGAATAGAGGCGTGGCCGGCGAGGGGCCCGGGCGTCTCCGGCCACCTCCGGCCAAAGTGAGGACATTGGTGGGTTCGGGGAAGGACTCCGCGTTTGCTCAGAGGGAAAGCAGGCACCGAGGAGGGGTGTGGCCACGGCGACTTACAGAGATAGAGGGCTCAGCCGGCGGCCAATATTGGGGAAGGCGTGGCCATGGGTGCTCCGCTGAGGGGAGGAGGGGATGGGGAGGTGCGCCAGAGTGAGGTGAAGCTAGTGGTGAGAGGTGGAAGTGGAGGGGAGGATAGGCTCCTCGAATTTGAGAAAGAGAGTCGTGGCAGCTATGGCGGACGACGGAGGACATTGGTGAGGTGGGGCAGCTCCGGTGGGTGGAGAAGGAAGGGGAGGGAGCTGCGAGTTGCGGAGGAGCTCAGGCACGCTATATATACGCTCAGGGCGAGCTCGGGGTGCTTTAGAGAGCTCTACTAGCCAACAATGGAGGTCAGAGGGGCGGCAGGTCATGGACAGGCTCGATGCCGGCTAAGCGATGGCGAAACAGGAGAGGGGCAGAGCACAATATGAAGTAGAGGCTCATGGGGAAGCTCTAGGACAAGAAGATGCATCGAGACAAGGAGGGAACGGATGAGAATAGCGCTGCGGTTTGCAGAGCGCGTTGGTTTGGCTTGTCTGCCATATGATCATCGCGTGAGCTGGCGAAAGCGGTGCACTCCTAGCGGCCAAACCGTGTCAGCTGGATAGGGCGTGCTACAGAGAAGGCCGTGAAGCAAAGAAACCAAGCACAGGAATACAAGATGAGACCAAAGCTAGCAAGAAACCAAACAAACAACAAGGTGTTTGGAACTTGCTATGGTTCACATGCTTGGAGATCAAGGCTGAGATTTGACTGGGGTTTATCACTCACTAAGGTGATTAAGATGGCAAGGTTTCAACTCAAGGGGAGGGGTTTTAGCTAGTACTTACAGTACAAAGTGCCAAACTAAACAGAATAGCAAACATTGAAGTAGCACGCACATACTAGCTTGGATTGAGCTGAATTTTAGAGGAGATGAGTTATTTGATGATATGAAGCCACTGTAAAAGTTTCATGCCATTAGGAAATACCAAAATGGTACTTGCTTCACAGTGCTGCTCTCAAGACAGAATTCAAGAAAAATTGCTGAGGGAAAATGGCTTTATGAATTGAGCACAAATTTGGTGGAGAGGGTTTACATGGGTAGGATCATGTCCTGGTAAATTTTTAGCAATAATGAAGCAACATAAAATATAGTTGCTTCACACCCTGAAAATTTGGCTAGAAACCAAGATTTGATGATGAGCTCACATAGAGTGATTACATGAGCCCAAATCTTGAGGAGATTTAAGATTTGATCATATGAAGGACCTTGCAAAATTTCAACTCATTTGGATTATCCTAGCTAGTACTTCCTTCACAAAGGCTTCCCTTAGACAGGAACTTTAGAAATTTGCTGAGGAAGGTTCACTAGGCAAATTGAGTTCAAGTTTGGCAGGAGGTAATGATATGGACAGGAAAAGGTGTCCAAAAAGTTTGGGGTCAATCAAGCAAAGATAAATGACACCTCCTTCTCAAAAAGCCACTTAGGGCAGAATAAGAAAAGGAATATTTGTGAATTATCTTTAATGATGCCAGGGAAGGCTTTTGACATATCTGTGGAATATATGATCCAAACAATTTATGAGAATTATTTGGGAATTTTGGGAGTGACAGAAATATAGGTTGTTTCACAACCTAGGGCAAAAAGGATTATTCCTTTAATAGAAAAAGGAATATTCCCAATAAAAAGAGTATTGGGATTGGCCTAAGATGAAAGTGAAAAGGTATTCAGATGGTTTTGGGTATGACAAGCCACTTGGGAGCCTGAGAAGATATGCTCTTCCCAGGTTTCAGGACCATAGAGCCACAGAAAAGCAATTCAAATCAAAAATTTAAATAAATCCAAAAGAAAAATAAAGGGCCAAAAATCAGGGTGTGAAAAACCTTTCCCCTTAAAGAAATCTCGTCCTCGAGATTTGGTTGCTCAGGGAACAAGTATGACTATTCCGACTTATGGAAACCATTTCCAACTCAGGTATCCTTTTTCCTTTATGATATGTTCCCATGAAATTTCATCTGAGTGACTGCCTGACTCTGGGATGGTTTGATTTACTATACCCACATGCTGACAGGCCTTATCTCATATGTTACTTTGACTCCCATTTCTTTTATATTTGCCGGCTTAACGGGTGTGATGGATTATCATGACTGAAATATATGCCCGTCTCACAAGCCCGAGTGTTGTTTCTGATGGATGTGTCACACTGACCACATTCCATGAAGTTGTGAACAACTTGTTGGTGAACACCAAATATCTTACTCCTTGCATTGGGTTGCTCAAAAAGATGCATTTCCTTCGGGTTCAAAATAGTGTTGTGAATCATAACTGTTCTTCTGACTGATTCTGATTTCTCATAGGGATTTCTGAATCATCTTGGCTAGATCCACTGTTGTGAGTATCCAGTCCATACCAAAGATTTGACGGTTGTTTGTCGTGACTAGCATAAAGGGGTATGGCCTTGTAATGCTAGTATCCACAGACTTGACTGACGGTTGAGTGCTTGGCCATATATAAATTCTTAATTCTTCGTGTGACCATGGGTTCTTTCGGGTGCAATATTCTGACAGGCTTACTTTTATCCTCATCTCCTGACATGGTAAAATTGTGTAAATGGAAGACTCATTGTCTCTCAAGTTTTAACGGTAGGGAAATGATCATCCGAACCCTTGCAAGAAATCGGCAAATAAATCAGTAGCCACCAGAACGGTCTTTACAACTCAGATCTGGGACATTACTAAAATAACTCAACCACGGCTCACGACGGCTGAAAAGCAGCTCAGAGCATGAGACCATGTTGATAAGAAGAAAGTGGTAGTTCCCTAAGACGATAGAAAAGCAACTCAGAGCATAGGGCCACTGTCACAAAAATAAATTCAACAGATGTACGAGACAGCCGGAAAGTAGCCCAGAACTCGTGACAGTTGTTGAATAGAGAGAAATAAAGTCGGCATCCACCCTGTACGGCCAAAAATAGCTTAGAACATAGGCGTGGTGCAGTCACCAGAGAAAAGTAAACAAGGGCTCATCAGGATTATATACCACATTCATAGGTACTTACACAGAGCTCACTGTTGTCGTCAATCCTCATAGTCCTTTTTCACAGTGAGGTGTATAACTGGCTTCCTTCTTTTAATAATACTCATGTGGTTGTCAGATTCTATTTACATCAACGTTCGTGTGACTTGCAAGACCTTGGTTGTATGCTCACAATAAGAGCATGCATAGTTGAGCATTTGGTTCCTGAGGAAAATGGCTTTATGAATTGAGCCCAAATTTGGTGGAGAGGGTTTATATGGGTAGGAGCATGTCCTGGTAAATTTTCAGCAATGATGAAGCAACATAAAATATAGTTGCTTCACAACCAGAAAATCTGACCAGAAACCAAGATTTGATGCTGAGCTCACATAGAGTGATTACATGAGCCCAAATCTTGAGGAGAGTTATCATATGATTATATGAAGGACCTTGCAAAATTTCAACTCATTTGGATTACCCTAGCTAGTACTTCCTTCACAAAGGCTTCCCTCGGACAGGAACTTCGGAAATTTGCTGAGGAATGTTCGGTAGGAAAATTGAGTTGAATTTTGGCAGGAAGATATGATATGGGCAGCAAAAGGTGTCCAAAAAGTTTGGGGTCAATCAAGCAAAGATAAATGACACTTCCTTCTCAAAAAGCCACTTAGGGCATAATAAGAAAATGAATATTTGTGAATTATCTTTGATGATGCCACAAAAGGGTTTTGAAATATATGTAAAAGATATGACCCAACCAATTTATGAGAAATATTTGGGAATTTTGGGAGTGACAGAAATATAGGTTGTTTCACAACCTAGGGAAAAAAGGATTATTCCTTTAATAGAAAAAGGAATATTCCAATAAAAAGAATATTGGGATTGGGCTAAGATGAAAGTGAAAAGGTCTTGAGATGGTTTTGGGAATGACAAGTCACTTGGGAGCCTGAGAAGATATGCTCTTCCCGGGTTTTAGGACCACAGAGCCATAGAAAATCAATTCAAGTCAAAAATTTAAATAAATCCAAAAGAAAGAGAAAGGGCCAAAAATCAGGGTGTGACAGAGAAATATTTTGACTCTTGCATAAAAGTAAATACATAAAAGTAAAAGATAGGCCCTTCGCAGAGGGAAGCAGAGGTTGCCTTGCGCTTTTTGGTTGTATGCTCAATCTCTTAGTGCAAAAGAACGTCACGTTATATTGCCCCTTATGATAGAAACCTTTATTATGCAGTCTGTCACTTTTATTCTTTGTCATCACTAGTTCGTACAATGCTCAATTTTCTCATACACTAAATGATCTAACTTTTCTAGAAGCAATTTCTATTGCCTTATTGCACTGATGACAACTTACTTGAAGGATCTTACTCAATCCATAGGTAAGTATGGTGGACTCTCAAAACAAGATTTGTGTTTAAGGGTTTTGGATGCACAAGTAGTATCTCTACTTAGTGCGGAGTTTTTGGCTAGCAAAGATGGGGGGCAAGCACCACATGTTGAAGGATCTATGACAATATAACTTCTATGTGAATATGAAAAAACATAAATCATTGCGTTGTCTTCCTTGTCCAACGTCAATAATTTTAGCATATAATATTTTGATGGGGGCTCGCAATCATAAAAGATGTCCAAGATAGTGTATTTGCATGCGAATCTTCTCTTCCCTTATTAACTCTTTCATGAATTGCATCATTGACCAATGCTATGTTTGCAAATCTCCAATAAAATTTTCTACTTATACTCTTCCTTATGTGATGTCATTACTTACCATAAGATTAGCATATGATATTTTTCATTTATTTCCTTTATTTTTATTAAACATGAAAGTAAAGGAAGCAAAACTCAATTTAAACTTTGTTATATAACTTGCACACGATTACAAGGATAGATCACTAGGAAACCACTCAAAAAGAAAGGATCGAACTAAACTTTTATTTAACTAAAGCAAAAGATAACTAAGGATTGAACTAAGAAAAGTAAAGGAAAAGATAATGGAGGTGGTACGATATCAGGGCACTTCCCCCAAGCTTGGCACAAGCCAAGGGGAGTGCCCATACCCGATACTCAAGTCTTCTTTGGTGATGTAGAAGGAGGTGGTGGTGACGAAGAAAGTGGGTTTGTCCTTCTTCCTTAGATTACGCTTGAGGATGGAATTTTCCTCCTTTAATTCACCAATCTCCTGCTCGAGCTCTAATATCTTTTTGCATAATTCTTGCTTGTTTTCCTACAAAAGACGAAAAGGGATAAACTGGATCTTAGGTTTATTTGCTTTGTTGGGGAGACTTGACTTCTTGAATTCCACATGCATGTCCCCAGGTTAAGGCAAGAGAACTTCAACTTCGTCTAAACTTGTCTCCTCCTCCCCTTCAGGATCTTAGTGTTCTTCCTCCTCCTAAGTCCAGCTATAGTGCTCCACATCCCTATAAACCTTGGGTTTTACAATATATTCAGCAACATAGCTCTCACCCTCCAAGTCTTGGGACGACATATTTTCAGATCTGTCAGAAGACAGCAAAAAGAGATAACAGAAGATTTCTATGCGATACAGTGGTCAATAGGTTCGGGGGGTATATAAAGATTTTTTTTATCTTGGGAAACAAGCAAACGGAAGAAAAACAGAGTCCGGAAGGTACCTGAGGTGGGCACAACCCACCTGGGCGCGCCAGGGGGGCCCGGCGTGCCCTGGTGTCTTGTGCCCATCAGGGTTGCCTTCCTGGTTGTTTCGTATTTTTCCTAATTTTTGATATATTCCAAAACTGACAAAAAATATTTTTGCGGATTTTTTTAGTCTATTTACTTACCGTATCATGTACCTCCTCTTTTTTCAGTTATTCTGGAGTGTTCTGGAAGGTTTCTTTTATGTGTCCTTCCGGTGTCATAGTTTGGATAATATTACTTTCAACATTAATGGGTGTACCTGAGATATAATGTTTTATTCTTTGCCCATTGACAACCTTCTGGTTAGTACCCTCGGCATTATTTATTTCGATGGCTCCAGATCGATAAACCTCTTCGATAACATACGATTCTTCTCATTTGGAGATAAGTTTTCCAGCAAAGAATCTGAAACGAGAGTTGTATAGAAGAACATATTCCCCAACTTTGAATTCCCGTTTTTGGATTCTTTTGACATGCCATCTTTTAACTTTCTCTTTAAATAACCTGGCATTTTCATAAGCTTGGGTTCTCCACTCACCTAGTGAGCTAATATCAAATAACCTCTTTTCATCGGCAAGTTTGAAATCATAGTTGAGTTCTTTAATTGCCCAATATGCTTTATGTTCTAACTCAGGAGGCAAATGACAAGCTTTTCCTAAAACCATTTATAAGGAGACATACCCATAGGATTTTTATATGTTGTTTCGTAGGCCCAAAGTGCATCATCTAATTTCTTAGACCAATTCTTTCGGGACCTATTGACAGTTTTTTTTGTAATATTAGCATTATTTCTCTATTACCAAGTTCAACTTGACAACTAGACTAAGGATTATATGGAGATGCAATTCTATGGTTACCATCGTACCTAGCAAGCATTTTACGGAAAGCACCATGAATAAAATGTGAACCACCATCAGTCATCAAATATCTAGGGGACTCCAAACCTTGGGGAAATAACTTCTTTAATCATTTTAATAGAGGTGTTGTGATCAGCACTGCTAGTTGGAATTGCTTCTACCCACTTAGTAACATAATCAACAGCAACCAAAATATGTGTATACCCATTAGAGGACGGAAAAGGTTCCACGAATCAAACCCCAAACATCAAATGGTTCAACAGCAAGAGAATAATTCATAGGCATTTCTTGACGCTTACCAATATTACCAATTCATTATCATTCATCACAAGACAGAAAAAACTTACAAGCATCCTTGAAGAGAGTAGGCCAATAAAAACCAGATTGCAATAACTTGTGAGCAGTTCTGTCCCCCGCATGATGCCCTCCATAAGCTTCAGAGTGACATTTCCGTACGATTTGTCCCAGTTCATGCTCAGGTACAAAACGTCTAATAATACCACCTACTCCTTTATAAAGATGTGGGTCATCCCAAAAGTAATGTCTTAAATCATATAAGAACTTTTTCTTTTGTTGGTATGTGAAACTAGGTGGTATATATTTAGCAACAATGTAATTAGCATAATCAACATACCAAGGAGTGTTATGAGAAACATTTATTAGAGTCAATTTCTCATCAGGAAAACTATCATTAATAGGTTTTGGGTCATCAAGAATATTCACTAACATAGAGAAGTTATCAGCTACGGGGTTCTCATCTCCTTTTCTATTAGTGATATGTAAATCAAATTCTTGTAGCAACAGAACCCATCTAATGGGTCTAGGTTTAGCATCTTTATTTTCCATAAGATATTTAATAGCAGCATGATCAGTGTGAACAATAACCTTAGAATCAACAATGTAAGATCTGAATTTATCACAAGCAAACACAATTGCTAAGAATTCATTTTCAGTAGTAGCATAATTTCTATGGGCACTGTCTAGAGTATTACTAGCTTAGTGAATAACTTTTAATTTCTTATCAACTCTTTGTCCTAAAACAGCACCAACAACATAATCACTAGCATCACACATAATTTCAATATGCAAGTTCCAATCAGGTGGTTGAACTATAGGTGCAGAAATTAAGGCTTTCTTAAGTGTTTCAAAGGCTTCTACACAATCATCATCAAAAACAAATGAAACATCCTTTTGTAAAAGATTTGTAAGAGGCCTAGAAATTTAGAGAAGTGTTTAATAAATATCCTATAAAAACTAGCATGACCGAGGAAACTACGAATACCTTTAATATCCTTGGGACATGGCATTTTCTCAATTGCATCAAATTTTATGTCCCAAGACGATACCTTCATTAACCATAAAGTGACACTTCTCCCAATTCAATACAAGATTAGTTTGCTCGCATCTCTGCAAAACTCGATCAAGATTGCTTAAGCAATCATCAAAAGAAGTTCCATAAACGGAAAAATCATCCATGAAAACCTTAACAATATTTTCACAAAAATCAGAGAATATAGCAGTCATACATGTTTGAAAGGTAGCAGGTGCATTACATAAACCAAAGGCATACATTTATAAGCATAAGTTCCAAAAGGACAAGTAAAGGTGGTTTTCTCTTGATCAGGTTGTGAGACAGGTATTTGAGAAAAATCAGAATATCCATCAAGGAAACAAAAGTGTGTGTGCTTTGATAGTCTTTCTAGCATTTGATCAATAAAAGGAAAGGGGTAATGATATTTCCTAGTTGCTTTATTTAATTTTCTAAAATCAATTAGCATCCTATAGCCAGTAACAATTCTTTGTGGAATAATTTCATTCTTATCATTAGGACCAACAGTAATACCTCCCTTCTTAGGGACACAATGAACATGACTTACCCATCTACTATTAGTTATAGGATAGATTATACCTGCTTCCAGAAGCTTTAGTATTTAAGTTCTTACCACTTCTTTCATCTTAGGATTCAACCGTCATTGGTGATCAACAACGGGTTTAGCATCAGGTTCCATATTAATTTTATGCTGATAGAGAGTGGGACTAATGCCCTTAAGATCGTCAAGAGTATATCCAATAGCATCTCGGTGCTTCTTTAGAACCTTTAATAATATTTCTTGTTCATGTTATGAAAGGTTAGCACTAATAATAACAGGACATATCTCTTTCTCATCAAGATAAGCATATTTCAAAGTGTCTGGCAATTGTTTTAATTCAAACATAGGATCACCTTTAGGTGGAGGAGGTCCCCTAGAGTTTTAATAGGCAAATGGTGTTAAAGCAGAGGTCGTTGTTCAAAGAAATTTTTATCTATTTCACTTGTTTCATGCATATGCATATCATTTTCATGGTCTAGCAAATATTGTTCTAGTGGATCAGTAGGAGGCACAACAATAGAAGCAAGACCAATTATTTCATCCTTACTAGGTAATTCTTTCTTATGATGCTTTCTACTAAACTTAGAAAAATTAAACTCGTGAGACTCATCACCAAAACTACACCGGTCGTTTGTTTCTCACAATCTATTTTAGCATTAAAGGTGTCCAAGAAAGGTCTAGAGAAAATAATGGGACAAAAGTCATCTTGTTGGGAACCAAGAACAAGAAAATCAGTAGGATATTTTTTCCCACACAAGACTTCAACAGCTCTTACAATCCCAAGTGGTGTGATGGTGTCTCCATTAGCAAGTCTAATAGTAACATCTATGTCTTCTATTTCAGCGGGTGCTATGTCATTCATAATTTCTTGATATAAGGTAAAGGGAATAGCACTTACGCTAGCACCTAAGTCACATAAGCCATGATAACAATAATCTCCTATTTTAACTGAGACAACAGGCATGTCCACAATAGATCTATGTTTATATTTTTCATCTGGTTTGGCAATTCTAGCAGCTTCATCACAAAAGTAAATAACATGTCCATCTATATTTTCTACCAGGAGATCTTTAACCATAGCAACACTAGGTTCTACTTTGATTTGTTCAGCAGGTTTGAGTGCTCTAATATAACTTTTATTGACTACAATTGAAACCTTAGCATGTTCATTTATCCTAACAGGGAAAGGTTGTTTTTCAATATAAGCAGTAGGAACAACTAGGTCAACATTATAAATGATAGTTTCATCTTTAGCTAATAACAGTTCTTTAATTTCCTCTTTAATAGGTGGGTGATATTTAAACCACTTCTCCTGAGGAAGATCAACATGAGTAGCAAATGATTCAAAAAAGGAGGCTAGTATCTCAGAGTCAAGTCCATATTTAGTGCTAAACTTCTGAAAAGCATCGGTATTCACAAAAGATTTAACACAATCATACTTAAGCTTAATACCTGACTCTTTACCTTCCTCGAGTTCCCAATCTTCATAGTTGTGTTTAATTCTTTCTAAAAGATCCCACCTGAATTCAATAGTCTTCTTCATAAAAGAACCAGTACAAGAACTATCGAGCATGGATTGATCATCACAAGAAAGCCGAGCATAAAAAATTTGAATGATAATTTCTCTTGAGAGATCATGATTGGGGCACAAATCTAACATTGACTTAAGCCTCCCCAAAGCTAGAGCAATACTTTCTCCTTCACGAGGCCAAAACTTATATATATAATTCCGATCACGATGAACTAGATGCATATGATAAATTTTTGGGTGAAATTCCAATTTCAATTGATTCCAATTCCAAGATCCAATATAATCTCATAGCCTATACCATTCCAATGTTTTCTCTTAAAATATAAAGGGAAAACCTTCTTCTTAGCTTCATCTTCGGGTAAACCTGCAAGCTTATATAATCCACAAATTTCATCCACATATATTTAGTGCATATCAGGATGTTCGGTTCCATCTCCTGCATAAGGATTAGCTAGCAGTTGTTCTATCATACCCGAAGGAATTTAATAACCAATATTTTCAGTAGGTGCAGTAGGTTGAGGGGTAACTAATTGTGGTTCTGGTCAAGGTGAAGATACCTCGAACAAACCCCTCAAAGGATTGTTCTCCATAGCAGCAAGTGACAATAATTTTCAGCATGTAGTAATAATTATTCCTTACCGATTTCCACATACCAAGAGCGCTTCACTCCCCGGCAACGGCGCCAGAAAAGAGCCTTGATGACCCACAAGTATAAGGGATAAATCATAGTCCTTTCAATAAATAAGAGTGTCGAACCCAACAAGGAGTAGAAGGAAATGACAAGTGGTTTTCAGCAAGGTATTCTCTACAAGCACTGAAATTATAAGTAACAAATAGTTTGATAGTAACGTAATTTGTAACGAGTAAGTAACGGTAACGGTAACAAAATTGCAGCAAGGTAACCCAATCCTTTTGACACAAAGGACAGGCCAAAACAGTCTCTTATGATAAGGAAAGTGTTCTTGAGGGTACACGGGAATTTCATCTAGTCACTTTCATCATGTTGGTTTGGTTCGTGTTTGCTACTTTGCTAATTTGATATGTGGGTGGACCGGTGCTTAGGTGTTGTTCTTACTTGAACAAACCTCCTACTTATGATTAACCCCCTCGCAAGCATCCTCAACTACGAGAAAAGTATTAAGATAAAATCTAACCATAGCATTAAACTTTTGGATCCAAATCAGTCCCTTACGAAGTAGCGCATAAACTAGGGTTTAAGATTCTGTTACTCTCGCAACCCATCATCTAATAAATAATCCACAATGCATTCCCTTAGTCCCTAAAAAGGTGAAGTGTCATGCAGTCGACGTTCACATGACACCACTAAGGGAATCACAACATGCATACCATCAAAATATCAAACACATATCAAGTTCACATGATTACTTGCAACAAGATTTCTCCCGTGACCTCAAGAACAAAAGTAACTACTCACAAATGATAATGGTGCTCAAGATTACAGGGGTATTAAATAGCATAATGGGTATGAACATATAATCGTCCACCAAATAAACCATATCGTAATCAGCTACAAGATGTAATCAACATTACTAGTCACCCACAAGCACCAATCTAAGGTTCTGGTACAAAGATTGAACATAAGATATGAACTAGGGTTTGAGAGGAGAGGGTGTTGTTGAAGATGTTGATGAATATTGCCCTCCCCGAGATGGGAGAGTTGTTGGTGATGATGATGACGATGATTTCCCCTTCCGGGAGGGAAGTTCCCCCGTCAAAATCGCTCCGTCGGAGGGCAAAAGTGCTCCTACCCAAGTTCCACCTCGAGATGGCGGCGCTTATTCCTGAAAGTCCTTTCCTTATTTTTTCTAGGTCAAATATACCAGAAGAGGGGCACCGGAGGAGGGCCGAGGAGGGCACAACCCACCAGGGCGCGCCTGGGCTCCCTGGCGTGCCCAGGTGGGTTGTGCCCACCTGGTGTGGCCCTCTGGTAGTTATTTGCTCCAATAATTCTTATTTATTCCATAAAAAATCCCCATGAATTTTCAGCTCATTTGGAGTTGTGCAGAATAGGTGGCCTAGCGTAGCCTTTTCAGATCCAGAATTCCAGCTGCCGGTATTCTCCCTCTTTGTGTGAACCTTGCATATTATGAGAGAAAAGGCATTAGAATTACTCCAAAAAGCATTATTATGCATGAAAAATTATAAATAACAGTAGGTAAACATGATGCAAAATGGACGTATCATAAAGCACCATGTTCAAGTAGAGGGTACAACGGGTTGCGGGAGAGTGGACCACTGAATATAGATGGGGGAAGGTGATGAAGATGTTGGGGAAGATGACAGAGATGTGGTTGTAGATCCCCGTCACATGATGATTGCCCCAATGGCATTCCGGCACCACCGGGAGAGGGGGGAGAGCCCCCCTCCTTCTTCTTCTTCCTTGGCCTCCCCCCTAGATGGGAGGAGGGTTTCCCCTCTGGTCCTTGGCCTCCACGGCGGCGGAGGGGCGGGAGCCCCTCCAAGATTAGATCTCTCTCTATTTCCTTCTATTTCTGCGTTCCCAGATTCTGGCCTTTCACCGTTTCTTAAAGTCCCAGAGATCCGTAACTCCGATTGAGTTGAAATTTTAACATGATTGTTATCCGGATATTAGCTTTTTTGCAGAGAAATAAGGGAACCAACCACATTACGAGGTGGACACAAGCCTCCCAGACATGCCCAGGGTAGGGCACGCCCCTAGGGCTTGTGGGCCCCTCGGGCATCGTCTCACGTTGATTCTTTTTCCCGAAAATCACATATATTCCAAAAAAAATCTCCGTAAGTTTTTATCGCGTTTGGACTTCGTTTGGTATGGATATTCTGCGAAACAAAAAACATGCAACAAACCGGAACTGGCACTAGGCACTGGATCAATATGTTAGTCCCAAAAAATGATATAAAATGTTGCCACAAGTATATGAAAGTTGTAAAACATTTGCATGAAACAATCAAAAATTATAGATACGACGGAGATGTATCATACCACTCTGGTGCGGTACGTGTTCTCGTCGACCTACGAGGTTCAGTAGTAACTTGATCTGAAGTCTCATGATCATCATTTCTACGTCTTGAGCTTGCTTTGGTTTTCCTTGAAGAGGAAAGGGTGATGTAGCAATAGTAGCGTAAGTATTTCCCTCAGTTTTTGACAACCAAGGTATCAATCCAGTAGGAGGCTCCTCAAAAGTCCCACGCACCTACACAAACAAACAAACAACTCGCAACCAACGCAATAAAGGGGTTGTCAATCCCGTCACAGCCACTTGCGAAAGTAAGATCTGATAGAGATAGTATGATAAGATAAATATATTTTTGGTATTTTATAATATAGATGCAAAAAGTAAAGATGCAAATAAAAGTAGATTGAAAGCTTATATGATAAAAGATAGACCCGAGGGTCATAGGTTTCACTAGAGGCTTCTCTCAAGATAGCATAAGTATTACGGTGGCTGCACAAATTACTGTTGAGCAATTGATAGAAAAGCGAATAATTATGAGATTATCTAGGCATGATCATGTATATAGGCATCACGTCCGCGACAAGTAGACCGACTCCTGCCTGCAACTACTACTATTACTCCACACATCGACCGCTATCCAGCATGCATCTAGAGTATTAAATTCGTAAGAACAAAGTAACGCATTAAGAAAGATGACATGATGTAGAGGGATAAACTCATGCAATATGATATAAACCCCATATTTTTATCCTCGATGGAAACAATACAATACGTGCCTTGCAACCCTTTCTGTCACTGGGTAAGGACACCGAAAGATTGAACCCAAAGCTAAGCATTTCTCCCATGGCAAGAAAGATCAATCTAGTAGGCCAAACCAAACTAATAATTCAAAGAGACTTGCAAAGATAACTCAATCATACATAAAAGAATTGAGAGAAGATTCAAATATTTCTCATAGATAAACTTGATCATAAACCCGCAATTCATCGGATCTCAACAAACACACCGCAAAAAGAGTTTACATCAAATAGATCTCCACAAGATAGGGGGAGAACATTGTATTGAGATCCAAAAAGAGAGAAGAAGCTATCTAGCTAATAACTATGGACCTGAAGGTCTGTGGTAAACTACTCACAACTCATCGGAGGGGCTATGGTGTTGATGTAGAAGCCCTCCGTGGTCGATTCCCCCTCCGGTGGAGCACCGGCGAAGGCTCCAAGATGGGATCTCGCGGATACAGAAGGTTACGGTGGTGGAAATTGTGTTTCGGTGGCTCCCTGGATGTTTTCGGGGTACGTAGGTATATATAGGAGGAAGAAGTATGTCGGTGGCCGCTTGTGGGGCCCAGGAGGCAGGGGCGCGCCCAGGAGGGGTGGGCGCGCCCTCTTATCTCCTGTCCGCCTCGATTGCTTCTTGACTTGCACTCCAAGTCCTCTGGATCACGTTCATTCCAAAAATCACGCTCCCGAAGGTTTCATTCCGTTTGGACTCCGTTTGATATTCCTTTTCTTCGAAATACTGAAATAGGCAAAAAAACAGCAATACGGGCTGGGCCTCCGATTAGTAGGTTAGTCCCAAAAATGGTATAAATGTGTAAAATAAAGCCCATAAACATCCAAAAGGGGTAATAGAATAGCATGGAACAATAAAAAATTATAGATACATTAGAGACGTATCAAGCATCCCCAAGCTTAATTCCTGCTCGTCCTCGAGTAGGTAAATGATAAAAACATAATTTTTTATGTGGAATGCTACCTAGCATAATTCTCATTGTAATTTTCTTTATTGTGGCATGATTGTTAAGATCCAAATGATTCAAGATAAAAGATTATAAAACATAAAAATAATAATACTTCGAAGCATACTAACAAATAATCATTTCCTATCAAAATAGCATAGCCAAAGAAAGCTTATCCCTACAAAATCATATAGTTAGGCCATGCTTCATTTTCATTACACAAAATACTCCCATCATGTACAACCTCGATGACGAGCCGAGCAATAGGTTCATACTTTTTAACACGCTTCAGCTTTTTTCAACTCTTACGCAATACATGAGTGCAAGCCATGGACATAGCACTATGGTGGTATATGGTGGTGGTTGTAAGGACAAAAAGGGAGAAGATAGTCTCACATCAACTAGGCGTATTATCGGGCTATGGAGATGCCCATTAATAGATATCAATGTGAGTGAGTAGGGATTGCCATGCAACGGATGCACTAGAGCTATAAATATATGAAAGCTCAACAAAAGAAACTAAGTGGGTGTGCATCCAACTTGCTTAATCACGAAGACCTAGGGCATTTTGAGGAAGCCCATCATTGGAATATACAAGCCAAGTTCTATAATGAAAAATTCCCACTAGTATATGAAAGTGATAACATAGGAGACTCTCTATTGTGAAGATCATGGTGCTATTTTGAAGCACAAGTGTGGAAAAGAGATAGTAGCAATTGTCCCTTCTCTCTTTTTCTCTCATTTATTTTATTTTCTTTTTTCCTTTTCTTCTTTTTTTCTTTTTCTTTTTCTTTCTTTGGCCTTTTTTTGGCCTTTCTCTTTTTTTTCCTTTGTAAAGTCCGAAGTCTCATCCCGACTTGTGGGGGAATCATAGTCTTCATCATCCTTTCCTCACTGGGACAATGCTCTAATAATGAAAATCATCACACTTTTATTGATTTACAACTCAAGAATTACAACTCAAAGCTAGAACAAGATATGACTCTATATGAATGCCTCCGGTGGTGTACCGGGATATGCAATGAATCAAGAGCGACATGTATAAAAAATTATGAAGGTGTCTTTGCCACAAATACGATGTCTACTATATGATCATGCAAAGAGCAATATGACAATGATGGAGCGTGTCATAATAAACGGAACGGTGGAAAGTTGCAAGGCAATATATCTCGGAATGGCTATGGAAATGCCATAATAGGTAGGTATGGTGGCTGTTTTGAGGAAGGTAAATAATGGGTGCATGTTACCGATGAAAGTTGCACGGTATAATAGAGGCTAGCTAAGTGGAAGGATGAGTGTGCGTATATCCATGGACTCACATTAGTCATAAAGAACTCATATACTTATTGCAAAAGTCTACTTAGCCCTCGAAGCAAAGTACTACTACGCATGCCCCCTAGAGGGATAGATTGGTAGGAAAATGCCATCGCTCGTCCCCGACTGCCACTCATAAGGAAGACACTCAAAAGAGCACCTCATGCAACAAATTTGCCACACAAATTTTACCATACGTGCATGCTACGGGACTTGCCAACTTCAACAAAAGTATTTCTCAATTTCATAATTACCAACTAGCATGACTCTAACATCACTACCTTTATATCTCAAAACAATTATCAAGCATCAAATTGATCCTAGTGTTTAATGCACTTTCTATGGTAGTTTTTATTATACCCAACTTGGATGCTCATCATTCTAGGACCAAATTCATAACCATAGCAAATACCATGCTGTTCTAAGAGACTCTCAAAATAATATAAGTGAAGCATGAGATACTAGAAATTTCTATAAAATTAAGACACTGCCGTGCTCTAAAAGATATAAGTGAAGCACTAGAGCAAAAACTATCTAGCTCAAAAGATATAAGTGAAGCACATAGCATATTCTAATAAATTCTAATCAAGTAGGTGATAACCCACAAGTGTAGGGGATCGCAATAGCTTTCGAGGGTGAAGTACAACCCAAATTTATTGATTCGACACAAGGAGAGCCAAAGAATATTCTTGAGTATTAGCAGTTGAGTTGTCAATTCAACCACACCTGGATAACTTAGTACCTGCAGCAAAGTATTTAGTAGCAAAGGAGTATGATAGTAAAGGTAACGGTAGCAACAGCAAAGATAAATGTTTTTGGGTTTTTTGTAGTAGTTGTAACAGTAGCAACAGAAAAGTAAATAAGTTAGAACAATATATGAAAAGCTCATAGGCAATGGATCAGTGATGGATAATTATGACGGATGCGATTCCTCATGTAATAGCTATAACATAGGGTGACACAGAACTAGCTCCAGTTCATCAATGTAATGTAGGCATGTATTCCGTAAATAGTCATACGTGCTTATGGAAAAGAACTTGCATGACATCTTTTGTCCTACCCTCCCGTGGCAGCGGGGTCCTAGCGGAAACTAAGGGATATTAAGGCCTCCTTTTAATAGAGAACCGGGACAAAGCATTAACACATAGTGAATACATGAACTCCTCAAACTACGATCATCACCGAGAAGTATCCCGATTATTGTCACTTCGGGGTTGTCGGATTATAACACATAATAGGTGACTATAGACTTGCAAGATAGGATCAAGAACACACATATATTCATGAAAACATAATAGGTTCAGATCTGAAATCATGGCACTCGGGCCCTAGTGACAAGCATTAAGCATAGCAAAGTCATAGCAACATCAATCTCAGAACATAGTGGATACTAGGGATCAAACCCTAACAAAACTAACTTGATTACATGGTAAATCTCATCCAACCCATCACCGTCCAGCAAGCCTATGATGGAATTACTCACGCACGGCGGTGAGCATCATGAAATTGGTGATGGAGGATGGTTGATGATGATGACAGCGACGAATCCCCCTCTCCGGAGCCCCGAACGGACTCCAGATCAGCCCTCCCGAGAGAGATTAGGGCTTGGCGGCGGCTCCGTGTCGTAAAACGCGATGAAACTTTCTCTCTGATTTTTTTCTTCGTGAGACGGAATATATGGAGTTGGGGTTGAGGTCGGTGGAGCTCCAGGGGCCCACGAGATAGGGGCGCGCCCTAGGGGGGCGCCCCCTGTCTCGTGGACAGGCCCTGGGCCCCCTGGTGTATTTCTTTCGCCCAAAAATTCTTATTAATTCCAAAAAGTGCCTCCGTGGATTTTCAGGACATTCCGAGAACTTTTCTTTTCTACACATAAAACAATATCACGGCAGTTCTGCTGAAAACAGCGTCAATCCGGGTTAGTTTCATTCAAAGCATGCAAGTTAGAGTCCAAAACAAGGGCAAAAGTGTTTGCAAATGTAGATACGTTGGAGACGTATCAACTCCCCCAAGCTTAAACCTTTACTTGTCCTCGAGAAATTCAGTTGATAAACTGAAAGTGATAAAGAAAAACTTTTACAAACTCTGTTGGCTCTTGTTGTTGTAAACATGAAAAGCCAGCATTCAAGTTTCGGCAAATATTATGAACTAACCATACTCACAATAACACTTAGGTCTCACAATTACTCGTATTAATAGCATAATCAACTAGCAAGCCATAATAATAAAACTCGGATGACAACACTTTCTCAAAATAATTATAACATGATATAACAAAATGGTATCTCGCTAGCCCTTTCTGAGACCGCAAAACATAAATGCAGAGCACCTTTAAAGATCAAGCACTGACTAAACATTGTAATTCATGGTAAAAGAGATCCAGTCAAGTCATACCCAATATAAACCAACAGTAATGAATGCAAATGACAGTGTGCTCTCCAGCGGGTGCTTTTTAATAAGATTGGTGATGACTCAACATAAAAGTAAATAGATAGGCCCTTCGCAGAGGGAAGCAGGGATTTGTAGAGGTGCCAGAGCTCGATTTTAAAATAGAGATTGAATAACATTTTGAGCGGCATACTTTCACTGTCAACGCAACAACTATGAGATGGCTGTGTCTTCCATACTACATGCATTATAGGCAGTTCCCAAACAGAATGGTAAAGGTTTATACTCCCCCAACCACCAACAAGCATCAATCCATGGCTTGCTCGAAACAATGAGTGCCTCCAACTAACAACAGCCCTGGGGGAGTTTTGTTCAATTATTTTGATTTGCTTTGATCTTTTTGGATCATGGGACTGGGCATCCCGGTTACCGGCCCTTTCTCGTGAATGAGGAGCGGAGTCCACTCCTCGTGAGAATAACCCACCTAGCATGGAAGATATAGGCAGCCCTAGTTGTAACATGAGCTGCTCGAGCATACAAAACAGAATTTCATTTGAAGGTTTAGAGTTTGGCACATACAAATTTACTTGGAACGACAGGTAGATACCGCATATAGGAAGGTACTGTGGACTCATATGGAACAACTTTGGGGCTTAAGGAGTTTGGATGCACAAGCAGTATTCCCGCTTAGTACAGGTGAAGGCTAGCAAAAGACTGGGAAGCGACCAACTGAGAGAGCGACAACAGTCATAAACATGCATTAAAATTAATTCACACCGAATACAAGCATGAGTAGGATATAATCCACCATGAACATAAATATCGTGAAGGCTATGTTGATTTGTTTCAACTACATGCGTGAACATGTGCCAAGTCGAGTCACTCAATTGATTTAAAGGAGGATACCATCCCATCATACCACATCATAATCATTCTAATAGCATGTTGGCACGCAAGGTAAACCATTATAACTCATAGCTAATCAAGCATGGCACAAGCAACTATAATCTCTAAATGTCACTGCAAATATGTTTACTTCATAATAGCTGACTCAGAAACAATGAACTCATCACATTTACAAAAACAAGAGAGGTCGAGTTCATACTAGATTTTCTCATCTCAATAAGTCCATCATATATCGTCATTATTGCCTTTCACTTGCACGACCGAACGATGTGTATAATAATAAGAGTGCACATGCATTGGACTAAGCTGGAATCTGCAAGCATTCAACTCAAAAGGGAAGACAAGTAATATGGGCCCTAAATTAAATAAACAATCATGCATATGAGAGCCACTAAGCATTTTCAATATGGTCTTCTCGACCCCCAAAAGGAAAGAAAAGAAAATAAAACTATTTACACGGGAAAGCTCCCAACAAGCAAGAAGAAGAACTAGAAATCTTTTTGGGTTTTCATTTTAATTCCTACTACAAGCATGAAAATTAAACTAACTAATTTTTTTTTGGTTTTTCTCAAGGTTTATCAAACACACAAGAAGAAAACTAGAAAAAGGGATTTAAACGAGCATGGATAATACAATGAAAGAGTATGAGCACCGATGACTAGTGTGTGAACATGAATGTAAAGTCGGTGAGAAATACGTACTCCCCCAAGCTTAGGCTTTTGGCCTAAGTTGGTCTAATACCAAGGATCGCCTGGCTGATATCCATAAGTGAAACCGGGGTTGTACTGAGATGCAGTGGCAACCGCCTCCTGTGCTGCAGTGTGTTGGCGAGCTGCCTCCACTCCCCTCTCGTATTCAGCTGCTTCCTCCCTGGTGAAAACGTATCTTCCTTTTGCCTGATAATCAAAAAGGTAGGGAGCAGGAAGAGTAACAGGGACGACATTGCGTCTATCATAGATTAGTCGATAATGGAGGAATTGTTCATTCCTCTCAAGAAAATGATGAGTAAACATAGCTTCTTTATCTAAATAAACAGGAGGTATTATCATATCTCCTTCTCGTGGGCTATATTAAGATAATTAGCCACACGGGTTGCATAAATTCCTCCAAATAAATCTCCCTTTCTACTATTATTCTGAAACCTACGCGCAACTATTGCACCCAAGTTATAACCTTTATAACCTAACACAGCACTCTTGAGGACACACAGATCAGGGACACACATGTGACATGCTTCATCCTTACCATTAATACATCTACCAATGAAGAGAGCAAAATAATGTATAGCGGGAAAATGAATGCTCCCTATGGTAGCTTGTGATATGTCCCTAGATTTTCCCATAGTAATACTAGCAAGAAAATCTCTAAATTCAGATTTGTGAGGATCATTAATATTACCCCACCGCGGGAGTTTGCAAGCAGTTGTAAAATCCTCTAAATCCATGGTATAAGATGTATCATAAATATCAAATATGACACTAGGAGAATTACGCACACAGTTATATTTAAACCTCCGCACAAAGGAATCAGTCAATTGATAGTACTGAGGACACTTATCTTGTAAGAAGTCCTCCAGCTCAGCCTTACGCGCAAACGCGTCAAATTCCTCCTTAAAACCTGCTTCAACCATAAAATTATCGAAAGGTCATTCACAAGCTCGTACATCCACATCCCTCGGCAATGCAACATCTTGCTCACGTATAGCAATCCTGGGCTCTTTCTTTATCGAGGAACCACCTTGGCACATTCTTCTAAGAATATTTCTTTTTCTGAAATAAATCTGAAATTTTTAGTAACTTCAAAATAGAAGTGCATAATACTAAACAAGATTGATAGCAACTACTCCTACAAGTGCCTGGAGCCTATATCATGCATTGGAATTGCTTGGGACCTCAAAAATTTAACATGCAAGCTCAAGAACATGGTCACCTATGCAGCAAAAATTTGCAATGAATAAAGCACTAGAACAAAAACTAATTGGACCAATGGAGGAGTCACATACCAAGCAACAATCTCCCAAAGAAGTTTTGTGAATGGAGCTTTGAGCTAAGAGATCGAAAATCGCAGCAAAACGAGCTAGAACTCATGCTTGAGCTGGATGGGGATTTTTTTTGGGTAGAAGATGAAGTGTGTGGGTGCTGGCATAAGTGGAGGGGGGCACCAGGGGCCCACGAGACAGGGGGCGCGCCCTCCACTCTCGTGGCCTGGTGCTTGCCCATCCTGCAGTGATTTCAGTGCCTAAAATCCTCAAATATTCCAGAAAAAATCATACTAAATTTGCAGGGCATTTGGAGCACTTTTATTTTCAAACTATTTTTTTAATGCACGGATAATTCAAAAAACAGACGGATAATACTATTTTTGCTTTATTTATTCTAAATAACAGAAAGTGAAAAGAGGGTACAGAAGGTTGTGCCTTCTAGTTTCATCCATCTCATGATCATCAAAATGAATCCACTAACAAGGTTGATCAAGTCTTGTTAACAAACTCATTTCGAATAACACGGAACCGGAGAAATTTCGAATAACGCTAAGTTACCTCAATGGGGATGTGAAAATCCCCAACAATAAGAATATCATACTTTTTCTTGACAGTAGGGAGAGGAAATTCAAAACCTCCAAAAATAATAGTTGGAACTTTTTCAATAGAATTGATGCTATGAACTTGAGATTGTTTCCTTGGAAAGTGTATCGTATGCTCATTACCATTAACATGAAAAGTGACATTGCCTTTGTTGCAATCAATAACAGCCCCTGCAGTATTAAGAAAAGGTCTACCAAGGATAATAGACATACTATCGTCCTCGGGAATATCAAGAATAACAGAGTCCGTTAAGATAGTGACATTTGCAGCCACAACAGGCACATCCTCACAAATACCGACAGGTATAGCAGTTGATTTATCAGCCATTTGCAAAGATATTTCAGTATGTGTCAACTTATTCAATTCAAGTCTATGATATAAAGAGAGAGGCATAACACTAACACCGGCTCCAAGATCACATAAAGCAGTTCTAACGTAATTTCTTTTAATGGAGCATGGTATAGTTGGTACACCCGAATCTCCAAGTTTCTTTGGTATTCCACCCTTAAAAGTGTAATTAGCAAGCATGGTGGAAATTTCAGCTTCCAGTATCTTTCCTTTGTTTGTAATGATATCCTTCATATACTTAGCATAAGGATTTACTTTCAGCATATCAGTTAATCGCATACATAAGAAAATAGGTCTAATCATTTCAGTGAAGCGCTCAAAATCCTCATCATCCTTTGACTTGGATGGTTTAGGAGGAAAGGGCATGGGTTTCTGAACCCATGGTTCTCTTTCTTTACCGTGCTTCCTAGTAACAAAATCTCTCTTATCATAACGTTGATTCTTTGATTGTGGGTTATCAAGATCAACAGCAGGTTCAATCTCTACATCATTGTTTTAGCTAGGTTGAGCATCAACATGAACATTATCATTAACATTATCACTAGGTTCATGTTCATCACCTGATTGTGTTTCAGCATCAGAAATAGAAATATCATTGGGATTATCAGGTGTGTCTACAGTAGGTTCATTAGAAGCATGCAAATTTCTATCATTTTTCTTTTTCTTCTTTTTAGAAGAACTAGGTGCCTCTAAATTGTTTCTCTGAGAATCTTGCTCGATTCTCTTAGGGTGGCCTTCAGGATACAAAGGTTCCTGAGTCATTCTACCAGTTCTAGTAGCCACTCTAACAGCAAAGTCATTTTTATTAGGGTTAATTATCCTTTTGCCCTCAGTGGTGTCTTTGTGCTCAGTTTTGCCCTCAGATGCAAATTGTGCTCAGTTTTGCCCCTAGTCCGCGTGCACCAACTCGTTCTGTGAACTTTGGCGTCTCCATCAGGTCAACGTTTTGACTCGCCCCTTACAGGTGGGACCAGGCGGCAGAGGCAGCCAATTTTATTTAGACCGTTGCACGCGTGGCCTGCGGGACCCAGCAGAGAGCCGTTGAGCATAGAGCCGTTGCGGGTGTGCTATATAAGCGGGCCATAGCGGCGGTGACCACGGCGACAGAGAGCACGACCCTGACCACGGCGAGAGAGAGAGCACGACGGCAGTGGTAAGCTAGCTGTGGAGGGCACGGCGGCATTGAGATCCCATTCGTCTTCGAGCTCCATGTCTTCCGCAAGCTCCCGCGCCACCTCGCGGATGCAGAGCCAGGCGCGTGTGGAGATGCCTGTCTTCGTCTGTCCGCGGTGTCGGGCGAGCGTTGATCGGAGGGTTTCTCACACACTGAGGAACCAGAATCGTCCGTTCTACGTGTGCAACGAGAATGGGGTAAGAATCGGGGCAATTGCACCATTTTCGTGGTCGGGATCTTTGAGCAATGGGTTGATCTGTTCCGTGTTCATGCAGGTGACATGCTTCTTTCTTTGGGTCGATGCTCTGGCCAAGACTCTAATAAATGAACTGCAAGAAGAGCATGAAGAATGGTTGCGCATGCTGCCCCGAACAGCAGTGGCCGCAGCACGAGCTCCGGAAGAAGAGATGGAGGGCGAAGCACGCACTGACAAAGAGCTAGCTGTTGAGCTTAGGATGTTGAAAAAGAAGGTTAAGAAGCTTGAAGATCAGGCACTACCAATACCCATTTGCAAATACTTTTGGGCATTTGTAGGTATGGTAATTGCACTGGTTGTAATGTTGAAAATGTATGGAAATGCATGAATTATGGAGGAATTTGTAATCTTGAAATTGTATGAGAAATTCACCTAGTTGAAATGTTGGTCAAAGTTGTTTAAATGTTGAAAAAAGAAGAAGTGATCAACATTTAAATATGTTGAAAAAAGGAGAAGATATGAGGAATTCAGAAACTTTTGATCAATGAAATGCAGCTAATGAATTATTCCAGAGCCAAACAATTAAGGTTAAATATTTAATAGCAATTTAAGTAATCCAATTCAAATACACCGTGATTTAAATCAAAGACCAAAATGTCATGGAAAATGTGCCTCAGCTCTGGTAGAGGTTTACACCTAGTGCCAAAATAAATGAACATTTTTTAAGGGCATTACATTGAGTAAAAACTAATTTGTCTAAAAAATGAAGGGTGGAAAATGCACAAAAATTTGACATGACACGACATAGAAAAGCAAAAAATAAAAAACATTCTTCATCTTGACCTCCTCCTTCCACTTTGGCCGCGTGCGCCCCTTCAACACCATCTTCATCTTCACACCTCCTCGTCGTCTTCGTAGGGAAGGGAGTGCATCCCGGCTGGAGTGAGGAAGATGTTCTCGTAGTTGGTGTAGATGTTGTAGACGGTGAAGAAGATGGCCTCGCAGCCACACCAAAAGACTTGGCCGAGGAGCTCGCACGCGTCAAACAGGTTGGTGAAGGTGACCGTGAGCAGTAGGAGGATGCCGCCGCGGTCACAAACCTCGTTGAGGGTGAACATCCTCAGCGAACCTCATGGGAGGTGGGCATAGCCGGCTCTGAGGAAGGCGCGGGTGAGTTCGGCGGAACCCCTCCACCTTGAAATAGCCCACACACGGAGCTCCCTCTCCATGAGCACGCCCGGTGGGTAGCGCAGCTCCGGCACGACAGGCGGGCGGCTGGAGGTCGGCCCATTGAACTGCATGGTCTCGCTTGGGGAGGGCTCGGTCGTTTGGGTGTTTGAAGCTAGAGAGAATGGATCGGATCTGGCTTATGGGTGGGAGAGGAAGATAGGCACCCCATTTATAGGCCTGTGGGTGGGAGAGGAAGATGGAAAGGATGAGAATGGTGCGTGTGTGAATCTGAATGCGTGTGGGTATCCGGACGCGTGTGTGTATCCGTTACGCTTTGCACTCTTAAATTTTTGCACAAAAATGATGCATGGGGCGCGTGCGTGCATTTGAATCACTGCATAGCTCTTTGACCGGACGGTGCATCTGACTCGCTGCCCTGAACCACCTACCTAGCCTCACTAGCCTAGCGCGCCTAGCACGCCTTGCTCGCCTCGCTCGCATGCATGCACGTCGCAGCCTCCCACGCATGCAAACCCACGTCGCAGCCTATGCATGTCGCCGCCTCCCATGCATGCATGCAAGGCCTGGAAAGGCTGAGACAGGCTAATTACTGTGGTCTCAGGCCCAGACAACGAGACGGCCCAACAGTCCATCCAGCGCGCCCGATATTTGTTTAAAAAAAAGAGTCTCCCAGCCAATCACATTGCATCTCGCGGATCGCCCCCCTCCTCCCCACAGATTCCTTCTAGAAGGGTTAGATCGACGGCCCTTGTTCAGTGTTAGGATTAGATGAACGGTCCTGGTTCTGCGCTAGGGTTAGCGGGGTTTGGGAGGGGGTTGGAGTAGTCAAAGCTATGTTTGACCAGACTTCAAATGAGCATAATAAATTAAATAAAAATCAGAAAAATAAAAAACCTGCGCACATAGTCTTCTTATGTCATATACTAACGATTTAAGTTGATAAACAAGGTTTACATACATTTAAACGATAAGTTCATATGTATTGTATGATATCTCGAGTATCTCAAACTCTCTTGTATGAAGTGAAGAGAAGTGTTTTGGGGAAATAAACATGAAAATTTCAAAAAACTCACCACAGCTTCATTTTAGAGTGACTAAGAAGGATCCAGGCTTAGTTTTTCATTTTGATGTTTTACACTTGTTTAAATCTTGGTCAAAGTTAAGTTTGACCAGAATTCAAACGAGCAAAACAAATTTAAAAAAAATCAAAAAATGGAAAAACCAGCGCACGTAGTTTGTATATATAGAATATATGTTTAGGAAAGTTATTTGGTTGATTTAGATAAGGTCGAAAAAAACCTTGCTTAGAAATGAGGCCGTTTACCCTACCTTTGGACCCCTCATTTTAGCACATTTTTCATGAAAATTTCAAAAACCTCACCACAGCTTCATTTTGGATTGATTAACAAGGATCTAGGCTTAGTTATTCATTTTGATGTTTTAGACTTGTTTAAATCTTGGTCAAAGTTAGGTTTGACCAGAATTCAAATGAGCAAAATAAAATTCAAAAAAATCAAAAAAAGGAAAAACCATGTGCTCATTCAAACATCATCCAACACATTTAAACATCATGTCAAACATAGTTCTAACATAGGTCCAACATCATCCAACAGAAATACAACATTATTCATAATGTTTCATAATTATTCATATATAGCGTTAGGGCTTCTGTCTGTTCCTTGAGCTTCTTGCCATCACTTTGCTCCTCGTGCACCTTGTGCTCATTGCTTCTTCTCTTCTCCTCTTGGTTGTCGGTACCTTGTGCATCTTCTTCAAACCTATCACAGAGCTGTGCAAAACATAAAGGGTAATGAGATCATGTCAAGTGACCCATAAATGTATAGTAGTATTTGACCCTTGCAAGATTTACATACCTAGCAGAACTCACAACAACAGAAGGTTGGTCACCATTTGGAGCCTCACTTGGATCACCATGATCACTATTTGGAGCCTCACTTGAATCATTATTTGGAGGATATTTTGGATCATCGTCAAAATCATGCGGCTGTTGACCATCATCATTTCGAACCTCGTCAAAATCCTCATCTGATGCAACTGGCTGTTGTCCATCATTTTCATCATCTGTTGAGGCAATCGGCTGCTGACCAACATTTTCATCGAAGCCTTCATCAAAACTCTCTCCGAACGCTGGATCTACTGTGTTATCACAGTACTTACCGAAATGACCAGACCCACCACATCTTGTGCACTTACGCTTCCTCGCTCCAAGTCCAGCTCCTTCGTTGCGAGGTCTGATTCGACTCTTCCTTGGTCTACCTGCTGCTCTCTTCAGAACTGGAGCGCAAAGCTTGAATCCAGGGTCCACCATGTCCCATTGTTGCTTTCCCTCCATAGCAGGCAAGGCATAAGCATATGTGGCTTTGAACCTTGCAACAGAGTAGTAATCATGCACATACTGCTGAATGTTCCCTGCTGGACCTGGGAGAGAAGTGATGAAAAACAAGGCATGAATGCATGTCAACCCAGTTATCTGCCATTGCCTACAACTGCAAGTTTTAGCTTCTAAATCCATTGGATATCTCCATTCCCTCTTCTCTTTATCCAAATATGATATCTCTGCTGTGGTACCCGAGCAAAGAGTCATGTTCATTTCCAAGCCTGTTGTTTTCTGCTTCAGTTCATTCATCCCGGCAGGGATGATAATGTGGCCCATGAATTTTGCCTCGGCTATTCCTGCACGATAATGAAATTTCTGCATGTATTCTATCCTTATCCTGTCCAGAAAATCCACCACATAATGACCCTTTAGTTTCCGGATCATTGAGTTGAAAGACTCTGCTAGATTATTGTGCACATAGTCAACTTTGCTCAGTTCACTGAATTGGCTTCTGGCCCATAACTTGGAGTGGTGTGTTTCCAAGTATTCTTTCACTTTGGGATTCATGTATAATTGCCTCAAGTGGTAGTTGTGCTTCTTCACACTGCAAGTCAAAGATGTTGGCCATAAATTGTCGGTATACACCTTTCCTTTGAATTTCTTCATGAAATTTGCAGCAAGGTGGCGCATGCATTCCCCATGCTCTACTCCAGGGAACACATTGTCCACGGCCACTTCTAAACCTTTGCAGGCATCTGTATGAATGACCAACCCATTGGGATGTGCAATAGCTCGGCGCAGATTATGCAAAAACCAAGTCCAGCTCTCCTCAGACTCTATCTCCAGCACACCGTAGGCAACTGGAAATACAAAACTGTGTGCATCAACTGCACAAGCTGCTACTAACTGTCCTTTAAACCTCCCTGTGAGAAAAGTGGCATCAATAGCCAAATAAGGTCTGCAACCTGCCAAAAAACCTGGCAACAAGCGTCAAAGCAGACAAAAACCCTCCTAAAGCATTCCTTGGTCTTTGTCACTCCCCTGAATGTGTACTCCATGGTGTGGTGATCAATATCTACAATACTACCTGGGCTTGTCCTCTCCACTTCACCTTTGAATGAATACAACAATTGAAAACTTTCCTGCCAGTTACCATAAATAGAATACATAGCATGTTGTTTACCATTGAACAACCTCATGTATGGTAAATCTATCTTGAATTTATCTTTGATGTTCTTCTGCAATTCCTTTGGACCCACTTGCTGGTTTTCTTTCAATCACTTCTTTACTTCTTCTGCCACCCATCTTGACTTGGCTCTACTGATTGTATCCTTCCTAAGGGTTGATTCCTGGCATGTGTGCTTAAAAGGGTTCACTTTGACCTGAACATTAGTGCTATTTCGCATTTTAGATGCGAGCAGCCTCCATGGACAACCCTCAGTCGGATAGTGCACTCTGTAACGTACTTGATCGCTCTTGTCAACTTTGAATGTACGTTCTACCTTGATGCAGTATGTCACAAGTGCATTTCTACACTCATTCATGGATGCAAAAATTGTACCTTCTTCCATATGAGGGTTCAAAGGGTCCCATTCAACAGCTGCAAGGTCTTCATCCTCACCCACCGCATCATCATCCACACGGACTGCATTGTGAGCCTCATCTTGGTTATCAGCCCGAGGTGCCCGTCGTAAATTTCGAATAACATCAGAATATAGCTTCTCTTCATCAACCCCAGAATTGTAGTCATCAGGCTCCACTTCAAGGGGGACCCTACTGCTGTTGCCCACACTTGTCGAGCCACCACGTGGCCGTGCACCAACTGAACTGTTCTGGCTAGAGATGCCATTACGATGACTTGGTTCTCCCCGAGATGTTGCACCCATCATCCTAGGTCCAAATGCCTGCTCAAGCACATCAACTTGCAGCCTCACATGAAAATTATCTTTCTCTTTATGCCTAACAAACATGGTAGCTAGCTCTTCATCATTACTAATTGTCACCCATTTCTTTTCCCCATCATAGTATTTATATACCACTTCATCAAGCAAACCCCAAGGATATTGGCTACAAATTACCTCCCAAATTGTCTGACACTCCAATTACTAGCCATTGGCAACCGATAATCAAAACCTCCTTGGTATTTCTTCTGATCCTTTGCATCGAACGTGTACCGGTCCCTTCTAATGTGCATCAAGAAAGCAAACCGCAACTCCATCCTAACCGGCGAAAAATAGAGACGCAATCAGCACACTAATTGGGCAAACCTACTCGAATCGGGTGTTCAAATGCACAACTAAGCTCAATCTAAACAGGAGGCGGGACTTACCCCTCGGGAACCCAGTCGTGGACGCGGCGGATCTCCGGCCCGATGCCTGCCTCACCAAATACTCCGGGGTCGCCGCTGCTCTCCATTTCGCCCTAGGGTTCTTCCTCCTAGTTCAAATAGCTCCAGCAGCCCCCCACCTTTGAGCACTCCGGCCGGGCGCACGGAAGGAGGCCGCGCCGCGGGTCGAGCAGGTGGCGGGCGCCCCACCCGTAGCATCGCAGGAAGGTGGCGGGCGTCGCAGGTAGCCGTGGAGCGTAGGCGCAGGATGGTAGCGGTGGAGTAGGCGTGCAGCTGGTGGCGGGGCAGGTGCTGGCCGCGGCGCACATGAAGGCGGCGGCGCAGGTCAGCCGGCCGGCGGGGAAGCGGATGGGCAGAGTGAGCTATGAATGATTTGGGGATTTAGTTGCATGGGCCTACATGTCAGCTCCGGACCCACGTCCACGCGGTCCCACGTGTAAGCTCTAGACCCACAACCACTAACGCTGGCGGATGGAATGGACTCAAATATGGTCGTTTGGCCTCGTCATAGTAGTTGTGCATGGACTAGGGGCAAAACTGAGCACAATTTGCATCTGAGGGCAAAACTGAGCACAGAGACACCACTGAGGGCAAAAGGATAATTAACCCTTTTTATTATTTAATTCATCAAGCAAATCATTTTGAGATTTAAGTACTTGCTCAGCTTGAGTAGCAACCATAGAAGCATATTTGCTAACGAGGTGAAGTTCATCTTTAACTCTAGCCAGATTATCACTTACACGTCCTATCTCGAAAGCATTATTCTTTAACTCTCTACCAACATAAACATTAAAACTTCCTTGTCTAGCCATAAATTCATCAAATCATGGGCTATGAAATTTAGTAGAGGGTATTTCAACTTTATCATATCTATAGAGAGAATTTACCTTTACTACCAGTGTCGGGTTATCAAGACAATATGGTTCTTCAACAGGCGGTATATTAAGACCATGTATTTCTTCAATAGGAGGTAAATTCTTAACATCTTCAGCTTTAATACCTTTTTCTTTCATTGATTTCTTTGCCTCTTGTGTATCTTCAGGACTCAGAAATAAAACACCTCTCTTCTTCGGAGTGGGTTTAGGAATAGGCTTAGGAGTTGTCTCAATTGGTTCAGGAATTGCCTCAGGAATTGGCTCAGGAAGAGTCCAATTATTTTCATTATTAAACATATTATTCAATAATATTTCAGCTTCATCGACTGTTCTTTCCCTGAAAACACAACTATCACAACTATCCAAGTAGTCCTTGGAAGCATCGGTTAGTCCATTGTAAAAGATATCAAGTATTTCATTTTTCTTAAGAGGATGATCAGGCAAAGCATTAAGTAACCAGAGAAGCCTCCCCCAAGCTTGTGGGAGACTCTCTTCTTTGGTTTGCACAAAATTGTAAATTTCCCGCAAGGCAGTTTGTTTCTTATGAGCAGGGAAATATTTAGCAGAGAAGTAATAAATCATATCCTGGGGACTACGCACACAACCAGGAGCAAGAGAATTATACCAAGTCTTAGCATCACCCTTTAATGAGAACGGAAATATCTTAAGGATATAAAAATAGCGAGACTTCTCATCATTAGTAAACAGGGTAGCTATATCATTCAACTTGGTAAGATGTGCCACAACAGTTTCAGATTCAAGGCCATAAAAAGGATCAGATTCAACTAAAGTAATAATTTCAGGATCAACAGAGAAATCATAATCCTTATCAGTAGCACAGATAGGTGAAGTAGCAAAAGCAGGGTCGGGTTTCATTCTAGCATTAAGAGACTGCCGCTTCCATTTAGCTAATAATTTCTTAAGATCAGATCTATCATTGCAAGCAAAGATTTCCCTAGCAGCTTCTTCATTCATAACATAACCCTTAGGAACAACAGGCAATACATAATCATTTGGAGAACCTTCATCATCACTATCATCAATAATAGCATCTTCAATATTTTCATTCCCCCTAACTCTAGCAAGTTGTTCATCAAGAAATTCACCTAATGGCAAAGTAGTATCACGCACAGAAGTAGTTTCATCATGCATAGCAGAAGTGGCATCATCAATAACATGTGACATATCAGAATTCATAGCAGTAGCAGGTTTAGGTGTCGCAAGCCTACTAATAACGGAAGGAGAATCTAGTGCAGAGCTAGATGGCAGTTCCTTACCTCCCCTCGTAGTTGAGGGCAAAATCTTGGTTTTAGCGTCCTTCAAGTTCTTCATAGTGATCAACATATATAAATCCCAAGAGACTCAGAGAATAGAGCTATGCTCCCCGGCAACGGCGCCAGAAATTAGTCTTGATAACCCACAAGTGTAGGGGATCGCAACAGCTTTCGAGGGTGAAGTACAACCCAAATTTATTGATTCGACACAAGGGGGGCCAAAGAATATTCTTGAGTATTAGCAGTTGAGTTGTCAATTCAACCACACCTGGATAACTTAGTATCTGCAGCAAAGTATTTAGTAGCAAAGTAGTATGATAGTAAAGGTAACCGTAGCAATAGTAAAGATAAATGTTTTGGGTTTTTTGTAGTAGTTGTAACAGTAGCAACGGAAAAGTAAATAAGCGAAGAACAATATATGAAAAGCTCGTAGGCAATGGATCAGTGATGGATAATTATGCCGGATGCGATTCCTCATGTAATAGCTATAACATAGGGTGACACAGAACTAGCTCCAGTTCATCAATGTAATGTAGGCATGTATTCCGTAAATAGTCATACGTGCTTATGGAAAAGAACTTGCATGACATCTTTTGTCCCACCCTCCCGTGGCAGCGGGGTCCTAGCGGAAACTAAGCGATATTAAGGCCTCCTTTTAATAGAGAACCGGAACAAAGCATTAACACATAGTGAATACATGAACTCCTCAAACTACGGTCATCACCGAGAAGTATCCCGATTATTGTGACTTCGGGGTTGTCGGATCATAACACATAATAGGTGACTATAGACTTGCAAGATAGGATCAAGAACACACATATATTCATGAAAATATAATAGGTTCAGATCTGAAATCATGGCACTCGGGCCCTAGTGACAAGCATTAAGCATAGCAAAGTCATAGCAACATCAATCACAGAACATAGTGGATACTAGGGATCAAACCCTAACAAAACTAACTTGATTATATGGTAAATCTCATCCAACCCATCACCGTCCAGCAAGACTACGATGTAATTACTCACGCACGGCGGTGAGAATCATGAAATTGGTGATGGAGGATGGTTGATGATGATGGCGGCGATGAATCCCCCTCTCCGGAGCCCCGAACGGACTCCAGATCAGCCCTCCCGAGAGAGATTAGGGCTTGGCAGCGGCTCCGTGTCGTAAAACGTGATGAAACTTTATCTCTGATTTTTTTTCTCCGCTAGACGGAATATATGGAGTTGGAGTTGGGGTCGGCGGAGCTCCAGGGGGCCCACGAGATAGGGGGGCGCGCCCTAGGGGGGAGCCGCCCCCCTGTCTCGTGGACAGGCCCTGGGCCCCCTGGTGTATTTCTTTCGCCCAGAAATTCTTATTAATTCCAAAAAGTGCCTCCGTGGATTTTTAGGACATTCCGAGAACTTTTCTTTTCTACACATAAAACAACATCATGGCAGTTCTACTGAAAACAGCGTCAGTCCGGGTTAGTTTCATTCAAATCATGCAAGTTAGAGTCCAAAACAAGGGCAAAAGTGTTTGGAAAAGTAGATACGTTGGAGACGTATCAGTAGGCTTCTCCCAAAAGGTATGTACATCAAGGATGATTGTGGTAAACTAAAAAGCAAATGTTAATATAATACACGACGCTCCAAGCAAAACATATATCATGTGGCAAATAAAAATATAGCTCCAAGTAAAGTTACCAATGAACGAAGACGAAAGAGGGGATGCCTTCCCGGGGCATCCCCAAGCTTAGGCTTGTGGCTATCTTTGAATATCTTGGGGTGCCTTGGGCATCCCCAAGCTTAGGCTCTTGCCACTCCTTATTCCACAGTCCATCAAAGCTTTACCCAAAACTTGAAAACTTCACAACACAAAACTCAACAGGAAATCTTATAAGCTCTGTTAGTGAAAGAAAACAAAACCACCACATAAGGTACTGTAATGAACTCATTCTTTATTTATATTGGTGTTAAACCTACTGTATTACAAGTTCTCTATGGTTCATACCACTTAATACTAGCCATAGATGCATCAAAATAAGCAAACAACACACGAAAGACAGGATCTGTCAAAAACAGAACAGTCTGTAGCAATCTGTAAGTAACCTAAACTTATGGAACTCTAAAAATCCTACCAAAATAGGAAGTCCTGGAAAATTTTTTTATTGATCAGCAGCAAAAAGAATCAATGCAAAAGCACGTTTATGTGATTTATTGAATTTTTTTCTCGTGAGCGCAAAGTTTCTGTTTTTCATCAGAATCAAATCAACTATCATCATAGGTTATCCTATAGGTTCTACTTGGCACAAACACTAATTAAAGCATGAAAACAAATATAAAAAGAAAGTATATGCAAAATTTATTACTAAACAGGAACAAAAACAAAAAACACAAAGAAAATTGGGTTGCCTCCCAACTAGCGCTATTGTTTAACGCCCCAAGCTAGGCATAAAAGCGAAGATACATCTAAGTAGTGCCATATTTGGCACTTGATTCATAGGTAGCTCGCATGATAGTTTCATAAGGTAATTTGACTTTCTTTCTTGGAAAGTGCTCCATGCCTTTCTTTAATGGAAATTGAAATCTAATATACCCTTCCTTCATATCAATAATCGCACCAATCGATCTAAGGAAAGGTCTACCAAGAATAATAGGGTAAGAAAGATTGCAATCTATATCAAGAACGATAAAATCTATGGGCACCAAATTTCTATTTGCAACAATGAGGACATCATTGATCCTTCCCATTGGCTTTTTAATGGTGGAATCCGCAAGGTGCAAATTTAAAGAGCAATCATCAAGATCATGGAAACCTAGAATATCACATAAAGTTTTCGGAATCATGGAAACACTAGCACCCAAATCACACAAAGCAAAACACTCATGATCTTTAATTATAATCTTTATAGTAGGTTCCCACTCATCATTAAGTTTTCTAGGTATAGAAACTTCCAAATTAAGTTTTTCATCAAAATATTGCATCAAGGCATCAACGATATGTTTGGTAAAAGCTTTATTTTGACTATAAGCATGAGGAGAATTAACAACGGATTGCAACATGGAAATACAACTTTTTAAAGAACAATTATCATAATCAAATTCCTTGAAATCCGAGATAGTGGGTTCAATACTATTTAAAGTCATGACCTCTCCAATCCCACTTTTACCAAATTTAGCATCAAGATCTAAAAACTCCGAGTTCTTGGGATGCCTTATAAATAAAGTTGACTCATCTCCAGTCCCATTATTATCAAGATTCATATTGCAAAACAAATATCTAATAGGGGACACATCAATAACTTTAAGATCTTCATCATTATTTTCATGGAAACTAGAAGAACACGCTTTTATAAAGCTATCTTTCTTAGCATGCAATCTAGCGGCTCTTTCCTTACACTCATCAATGGAAATTCTCATTACTTTGAGAGACTCATTGATATCATGCTTAGGAGAACAAGATCTAGTTTTAAGAGAATCAACATCAAGCGAAAGTCTATCAACGTTCCTAGCCAAATCATCAACTTTGAGCAATTTTTCTTCAAGCAAAGCATTAAAATTCTTTTGAGAAATCATAAATTCTTTCACACTATTCTCAAAATAAGAGGGCATCTTATTAGAATTATCATAAGAATTATTGTAGGAATTTCCATAATTATTAGAGGAATTACTAGGGAACGGTCTAGAATTAAAGTTTCCTCTATAAGCATTGTTTCCAAAACTATTCCTACCAACAAAATTCACATCCATAGATTCATTATTATTCTCAATCAAATTAGACAAAGGCATATCATTGGGATCAAGAGAAGTATTTCTAGTAGCAAACAACTTCATAAGTTCATCCATCTTTCCACTCAAAACATTGATTTCTTCTATAGCATGCACTTTTTTACTAGAAGATCTTTCGGTGTGCCATTGAAAATAATTAGCCATAATATTATCAAGAAGTTTTGTAGCATCTCCTAACGTGATTTCCATAAACGTGCCTCCCGCGGACGAATCTAAAAGATTTCTAGAAGCAAAGTTCAAACCGGCATAAATTTTTTGTATGATCATCCATAAATTCAAACCATGAGTAGGGCAATTGCGAATCATCAATTTCATTCTTTCCCAAGATTGGGCAACATGCTCATGATCAAGTTGTTTAAAATTCATAATATCGTTCCTAAGAGTGATAATCTTAGCGGGAGGAAAATACTTAGAGATAAAAGCATCTTTGCACTTGTTCCAAGAATCAATACTATTTTTAGGCAAAGACAAAAACCAAACTTTAGCACGATCTAAAACAGAAATAACTTCAATTTAACAATATCATTATCCGTATCTTTCTTCTTTTGCATATCACACAAATCAACAAAGTTGTTTAGATGAGTAGCGGCATCTTCCCTAGGAAGGCCGGTGAATTGATCTTTCATAACAAGATTCAGCAAAGCAGTATTGATTTCACAAGACTCAACATCATTAAGAGGATCAATCGGAGTACTAAGGAAATCATTATTATTGGTATTGGAGAAATCACACAATTTGGTATTATCTTGTGCCATGGCAACAAGTAATCCAACACACAAGCAAACAAAAAAAAGCAAGCAAAAAAGAGAGAGAGATTGGGAAAGAGAGGGCAAATAAAACGGCAAGGGTGAAGTGGGGGAGAGGAAAATGAGAGGCAACTGGAAAATAATGTAAATGCGAGGGAGATGAGTTTGTGATGGGTACTTGGTATGTCTTGACTTGAGCGAAGACCTCCCCGACAACGGTGCCAGAAATCCTTCTTGCTACATCTTGAGCTTGCGTTGGTTTTCCTTGAAGAGGAAAGGGTGATGCAGCAATAGTAGCGTAAGTATTTCCCTCGGTTTTTGAGAACCAAGGTATCAATCCAGTAGGAGGCTCCTCAAAAGTCCCACGCACCTACACAAACAAACAAACAACTCGCAACCAACGCAATAAAGGGGTTGTCAATCCCTTCACGGCCACTTGCGAAAGTGAGATCTGATAGAGATAGTATGATAAGATAAATTTATTTTTGGTATTTTATAATATAGATGCATAAAGTAAAGATGCAAATAAAAGTAATTGAAAGCTTATATGATAAAAGATAGACCCGGGGTCCATAGGTTTCACTAGAGGCTTCTCCCAATATAGCATAAGTATTACGGTGGGTGAACAAATTACTGTCGAGCAATTGATAGAAAAGCGAATAATTATGAGATTATCTAGGCATGATCATGTATATAGGAATCACGTCCGCGACAAGTAGACTGACTCCTGCCTGCATCTACTACTATTACTCCACACATCGACCGCTATCCAGCATGCATCTAGAGTATTAAGTTCGTAAGAACAGAGTAACGCATTAAGAAAGATGACATGATGTAGAGGGATAAACTCACGCAATATGATATAAACCCCATCTTTTTATCCTCGATGGAAACAATACAATACGTGCCTTGCAACCCTTTCTGTCACTGGATAAGGACACCGCAAGATTGAACCCAAAGCTAAGCACTTCTCCCATGGCAAGAAAGATCAATCTAGTAGGCCAAACCAAACAGATAATTCGAAGAGACTTGCAAAGATAACTCAATCATACATAAAAGAATTCAGAGAAGATTCAAATATTTCTCATAGATAAACTTGATCATAAACCCACAATTCATCGGATCTCGACAAACACACCACAAAAAGAGTTTACATTAAATAGATCTCCACAAGAGAGGGGGAGAACATTGTATTGAGATCCAAAAAGAGAGAAGAAGCCATCTAGCTAATAACTATGGAAACGAAGGTCTGTGGTAAACTACTCACAACTCATTGGAGGGGCTATGGTGTTGATGTAGAAGCCCTCCGTGGTCGATTCCCCCTCTCGCGGGGCGCTGGCGAAGGCTCCAAGATGGGATCTCGTGGATACAGAAGGTTACGGCGGTGGAAATTGTGTTTCGGTGGCTCCCTGGATGTTTTCAGGGTACATAGGTATATATAGGAGGAAGAAGTACGTTGGTGGCTGCTCGTGGGGCCTAGGAGATAGGGGGCGCGCCCAGGAGGGGTGGGCGCGCCCTCCTATCTCCTAGCCACCTCGATTGCTTCTTGACTTGCACTCCAAGTC
Organism: Triticum aestivum; assembly: GCF_018294505.1. Lineage (NCBI taxonomy): Eukaryota > Viridiplantae > Streptophyta > Magnoliopsida > Poales > Poaceae > Triticum > Triticum aestivum. The sequence goes on from NC_057813.1 coordinate 508,030,234, forward strand.
CTCTGGATCACGTTCGTTCCAAAAATCACGCTCCCAAAGGTTTTATTCCATTTGGACTCCATTTGATATTCCTTTTCTTCGAAATACTGAAATAGGCAAAAAAAACAGCAATACAGGCTGGGCCTCCGGTTAGTAGGTTAGTCCCAAAAATAATATAAATGTGTAAAGTAAAGCCCATAAACATCCAAAAGGGGTAATATTATAGCATGGAACAATCAAAAATTATAGATATGTTGGAGACGTATCAATCATCACCAGCTTTCTCTCTAGTTGGTGTAGGCATCACGGGAATGATTATCTTTGATGTGCTACTTCCCAATTCGAGAGAAGGTACAATTACCTCATCAAGTTCTACTTACATCCCACTCACTTCTTTCAAGAGAAACGCCTTCTCTAGAAATGACCCATTCTTATCTACAAAGATTTTGCCTTTGGATCTTTGGTAGAAGGTATACCCAAATGATCTATGAAGATGCACTTCTCCAGCTTGGGTTCGAGCTTATCAACCTACAGCCTTTTGACATAAGTGTCGCATCTGCAAACTTTAAGAAACGGCAGCTTAGGTTTCTTGCCAAACCATAGTTCATACGGTGTCGTCTCAACGGATTTAGATGGTGCCCTATTTAACGTGAATGCGGCTATCTCTAATGCATAACCCCAAAATGATAAAGGCAAATCGGTAAGAGACATCATAGAATTCATCATATCTAATAAAGTATGGTTACGACGTTCGGACACACTATTACGCTGTGGTGTTCCGGGTGGCATGAGTTATGAAACAATTCCACATTGCTTCAAATGAAGGCCAAACTCGTAACTCAAATATTCGCCTTCGCGATCAGATCATAGAAACTTTAATTACTTGTTACGATGATTCTCTACTTCACTCTAAAATTCTTTAAACTTTTCAAATGTTTCAGACTTGTATTTCATCAAGTAGATATACCCATACCTACTCAAATCATCTGTGAAGGTCAGAAAATAACGATACCCACCGCGTGCCTCAACACTCATTGCACTGCATATATCGGTATGTATTATTTCCAATAAGTCATTAGCTCGCTCCATTGTTCCGGAGAACAAAGTTTTAGTCATCTCACCCATGAGGCATGGTTCGCAAGTATCAAATGATTCACAATCAAGCGATTCCAAAAGTCCATCCGTATGGAGATTCTTCATGCACTTCACACCAATAAAACCTAAATGGCAATGCCACAAATATGTTGCATCATTATCAACGTTGCATCTTTTGGCATCAATATTATGAAAATGTGTATCACTACGATTGAGATTCAACAAGAATAGACCATTCATCAAAGGCGCATGACCACAAAAGATATTACTCATATAAATAGAACAACCATTATTCTCTGACTTAAATGAATAACTGTCTCACAATAAACAAGATTCAGATGTAATGTTCATGCTCAATGCTAGCACCAAATAACAATTATTGAGGTCTAAAACTAATCCCGAAGGTAGATGTAGAGGTAGCATGCCAAAGGCAATCACATCAACCTTGGAACCATTCCCTGTTCCCGACGTGCATCGTCACCTCGTCCTTAGTCAATCTTCGTTTATTCCGTAGCTCCTGTTTTGAGTTACAAATATGAGCAACCAAACTAGTATCAAATACCCAGGCGCTAATACGAGCATTATTAAGGAACACATCAATAATATGTATATCAAATATACCTTTGTTCACTTTTCCGTCCTTCTTATCCGCCAAGTATTTGGGGCAGTTCCGCTTCTAGTGACCATTTCCTTTGCAGTAGAAGCACTCAGTTTCAAGCTTGGGTCTAGCTTTGGGCTTCTTCACGGGAGCGGCAACTTGCTTGCCATTCTTGTTGAAGTTCCCTTTCTTTCCCTTGCCCTTCTTCTTGAAACTAGTGGTCTTGTTAACCATCAACACTTGATGTTCCTTCTTGATTTCTACCCCCGTCGATTCCAGCATCGCGAAGAGCTCGAGAATCACTTTTGTCATCCCTTGCATATTATAGTTCATCATGAAGCCTTTGTAGCTTGGTGGAAGTGACTGAAGAACTCTGTCAATAACACTCTCAACTGCAAGATCGATTCCCAGCTGAGTCAAGTGGTTATGATACGCAAACATTTTGAGTATGTGTTCACTGATAGAATTGTTCTCCTCCATCTTACAGCTATAGAACTTGTTCGAGACTTCATACCTCTCAACCCGTGCATTTGCTTGAAATATCAATTTAAGCGCTTGGAACATCTCTTATGCTCTGTGGCATTCAAAATGTCTTTGAAATACCGGTTCTAAGCCGTAAAGCATGGCACACTGAACTATTGAGTAGTCATCAGATCGAGCCTGCTACACATTCATAACATCTGCAGTAGCTCCTGTGGCAGGTTTGTCACCTAGCGGTGCATCAAGGACATAATTCTTCTGTGCAGCAATGAGGACAATCCTCAAGTTACGGACCCATTCCATGTAGTTGCTACCATCATCTTTCAACTTACGTTTCTCTAGGAACACATTAAAATTCAACGGGACGGTAGCACGGGCCAATGATCTAGAACATAGATATGCAAAAACTATTAAGACTACATTCATGATAAATTTTAGTTCAAATAATCAAATTACTAATGAACTCCCACTTAAATCAACATCCCTCAAGTTGTCTAAGTGATACATGATCCAAATCAACTAATCCATGTCTGATCATCACGTGACATGGGGTAGTCTTCAATGGTGTACATCTCTATGTTGATCATATCTACTATATGACTCATGTTCGGCATTTGGGTCTCCAGTGTTTTGAGACCATGCTATATATGCTAGGCTCGTCAAGTTTAACCCAAGTATTCTGCATGTGCAAAGCTGGCTTACACCCGTTCTATGTGAACGTAGAGTCTATCACACCCGATCATCACGAGGTGCTTCGAAACGACGAACTTTAGCAATGGTGCATACTCAGGGAGAACACTTTTATCTTGAAATTAAGTGAAGGGATCATCTTATGCTACCGTCGTTCTCAGCAAAATAAGATGCATAAAGGATAAACATCACATGCAATCAAAAATATGTGACATGATATGTCCATCATCATCTTGTGCTTTTGATCTCCATCTCCAAAGCATCGTCATGATCTCCATCGTCATCGGCATGAGACCGTCATCTCCATCGTAGCGTCGGGATCGTCTCACCAACTATTGCTTCTACAACTATTGCTAATGTATGGCGATAAAGTAAAGCAATTACATGGCGCTTAAGTGATTTGACACGCAGGCCATACAATAAATAAAGACAACCCTAAGGCTCCTGCCGGTTGTTGAACTCATTGACATGCAAGTGTGAACTTATTACAAAACATGATCATCTCATACATCAACATATATCACATCACATCTTGACCATATCACATCACAACATGCCCTGCAAAAACAAGTTAGACGTCCTCTACTTTTTTGTTGCAAGTTTTACGTGGGTGCTACGGCAACTAGCAAGAATTGTTCTTACCTACGCAAAAACCACAACGGTGATTATCAAATTTGCTGTTTTAACCTTCTGCACGGATCGACCGTAATCAAATTCGATTGAACTAAATTAAAGTAGGAGAAACAGACACCCACCAGCCACCTTTATGCAAAACAAGTTGCATGTCAGTCAGTGGATCTGGTCTCATGTGCATGGACATATAAGGTTGGCCCGGGCCGCTTCATCCCACAATGTCGCCGAATCAGAATAAGACGTTGGTGGTAAGGAGTATGACCATCACCGCCCACAACTTCTTTCTGTTCTACTCGTGCATATCATCTATGCATAGAACTGGCTCATGATGCCACTGTTGGGAACGTTGCATGGAAAACAAAGGTGGTGTTGAGTTCCGGCAGCACGACAGCGTGGTGATAGAGGTGGTGAAACTATCCACAGGGCTTCACCAAACACAATGGACGTGGACGGAGGAGGAACTAGAACTACAGGGAGACGGGGCGCCACACACGGCTTGGGGATCGTGGTGTGTGTTGCCCCTCTCCCTCCTCTCATATATATAGGTGGAGGGGGAGAGGAGGCAGCCCTAGGGCGCGCCCCAAGTGGTCGGCGGCTGCCCTAGGCGCCTTCCTAGCCACCTCCCTTCCATATATGGACATGGGAGGATGGAAAGGAGGGCTGGTTGCCTTAGGGCGCCTCCCCTTTCCTTCCCTCCTTCCTTGGTACGTGGGCAGGGGTGGTGGGGGCGTCAGCCCCCTTTGTGGGCTGGTGTGCTCCCCCCTTTGGCCCATAAGGTGCACCACTTACCGGTGGCCTTTCGGAACCCCTTCCGGCACTTCGATAAATACCCGGTACTTCCCGAAACCTTTCCGGTGACCAAATACTATCATCCTATATATCAATCTTTACCTCCAGACTATTCTGGATCTCCTCATCATGTCTGTGATCTCATTCGGGAATCCAAACAACATTCGGTCACCAATTCACATAACTCATATAATACTATATCATCAACGAACGTTAAGCGTGCGAACCCTACGGGTTCGAGAATGATGTAGACATGACCGATACGCCTCTCCGCTCAATAACCAATAGCGGGACCTGGATGCCATATTGGTTCCTACATATTCTACAAAGTCCTTTATTGGTTGAACCTTTATGGCAACATACGTAGTTCCCTTTGTCTATCGATATCTTACTTGCCCGAGATTCGATCGTCGGTATCTCCATACCTAGTTCAATCTCGTTACTAGCAAGTCTCTTTACTCGTTTCGTAATACATCATCTCATAACTAACTCCTTAGTTACTTTGCTTGCAAGCTTCTTGTGATGTTGTATTACCGAGAGGGCCCAGAGATACCTCTCTAATACACCAAGTGACAAATCCCAATCTCAATCCATGCCGACTCAACAGAAACCTTTGGAGATACCTGTAGAGCATCTTTATGATCACCCAGTTACGTTGTGATGTTTGATAGCACACAAGGTATTCCTCCAGTATCCGGGAGTTGCATGATCTCATGGTCGAAGGAATATGTATTTGACATTAAGAAAGCAGTAGCAATAAACTGAATGATCATATGCTAAGCTAACGGATGGGTCTTGTCCATCACATCATTCATCTAATGATGTGATCCTGTTATCAAGTGAAAACACATGTCTATATGGTCAGGAAACCTTAACCTTCGTTTGATCAACGAGCTAGTCTAGTAGAGGCTCACTAGGGACACGATATTTGTTTATGTATCCACACACGTATTTAAGTTTCCAACAATACAATTCCAGCATGAATAATAATCCTTTCTCACGATTAAGGAAATATAATAATAACCACTTTATTATTGCCTCTAGGGCATATTTCCAACAAAGACGGCAAGTCCCCCTACCTAGAGCGCCAAATGTCAGAGTCTAGGATCGGAGTCCAAGAAACTTCTCCAAGAACTAGGGTTCGAGCTCTGGGGCTTTGCTTGGCACCTAAGACATGATGACAACTACGGCGGGACTGCGACGGGAACGTTGGCTCTCACCGGACATGAAGGGGACGCGCGAGCTACCCAGGTTCAGGCCACCATGTTGGTGTAATACCCTACTTGTGCTGTGTTGGATTGATCTGTAACGGAGAGCTTGTGGCTCGAGGTACCCAAGAGGTGGGGAGAATGGCTCCCTCCCCTTACATGGAGGCGGCCCTACCCCTTTTTGTAGTGTCTTGGTCCTCTTCCCCGAAAATATGAGCAAGAAAGGGTGGCCACAGGGCGGCAATTCAAAAGGGACATGTGCCCAGGCTTATCCTGATGAAAGGCGGTCTCCGCCTGATAGAGTAGTCTTCATGACACGCAGGTGGGCTCGGCCATGACCTCTGCCCTGGCATGTCGAGCCGTTCTGATCTTATTTCACCAAAGAGAAAGTGCTTTGGGACTTGCTTCGGGGGGGACAGGCGACGCTGCTCCCTTATAACCAGAATGAAAACTGGCCTTGATCACGCCCCATCGTCCTTATCCTGACAGCGGGACGTCATCCACGTGATGGGCGTGAAGCACCACGGTTGGCAATGTACGTCCTGCCTCATGAGGTGGGAGGGGAGCCTCGCGAGGCAACCCGGTGCTTGGTGGCCTCGGCAGGGCTCTGCCTGACGGTAAGGGGCCTCACGAGGCCTGCCCCTTGCGAGGCGGCTCCCTGCAGAGCGGCTAAAGCAGGGCCACCTGTCAGGGGCCGGCCCAAGTGTTGTTCATTGTGCCAGAGGCAGGCAGGCCGTGGTACCCTGGTTCCCACTGGGCTGACACACACAAATATAAAACTTTGCCTTGGCTCCCAAGGAAACTAGTAAGATCGTTGGTTTTACTAGCCTTGTTAGTTACAAGGATTAATGCAACTTGTGTTTGGAAGTATTGATTGCAACAGAAGTAAACAAAATTCAGGTTGTATGGAATAAAAAGTATGTTGATCGAGGTCAAAAGCAATAGTGATGAATGGCCCGCGATCCAAAGTTCCCTAGCAACATCTCCAACAAAAGATAACATGACATGATGAATAAATTTTAGTTGCATATCGATTAAATTGTTATTTTATGTGTATGATCATACATGGCATAATTGCATATAGGCATCACGCTCGGACATCCATAGATCGCTAATCCAACGACATCTATAGCCAATACTTCACTTCTAGACTGACACCTAACATGCATCTCAAAGTATTAAGTAGAGGTAAAACAAGGTATTGCATCAACTATGATGACTTGATGTAGATAGTATATTGTCTTTACCCTGCGTTTAAAGGACAACTACGCAACTATGATTTTATCCTTAATGGCAACAAGCCAACAACTAAATACATGTCTTTTCTACTTTTTGTCACTACTTTAGATTACTTGCAAGATCAAACCCAACTAACACACACAACTCCCTCTTGGAGATCATTTATCTAAACATGATCAATGCAAGACTAATAGGTCAGAAATCATATATATCTATAAATTATGCATCAAAGAACTCATTTGAATAATATATAGATCTGAACATAAAGGGACAATACATTACACCGCAAGGAACAAACGATTAAGAATACATTAGATGGATCACAATTATGTAGAGTAGTGTGATCATTGTATTGAAGAACAAGGGAAATACTGCCATCTAGCTAATATCATGGACTCATAGTCCAAAGGAAACTACTCATGAGCGATCATGATAGCAGCAAGGCTGATGTAAATCCGTTGTGATGATTTCCTCCTTTGACAGAGTATTGGAAAAGGCTCCCAAATTAGATGGCAGTTGAATGGAGAGGTGTGATGGTGGAAAAAAAATCATCGATGATTATTTTTAGGGTTTCAAGAGCAATAAACATAAAGGCGTGAGTGTCGAGAGGCTGTGGGACAGAGTCCCATGGGCCCCATGTGGCCACCCCTTGGATAGGTGGGGCCACGTGCCTCTGGAAGCTTCCCAACGTGATTTTTTTTCTTTTTTTTTCTTGATTCTTTTTGTTCTGTAAAATTGATTTTTCTGAAAAATCCAAAAACAACAACTTTCATTGTGCGCTGAGTCAATAAGTTACTCTAATTAATAATAATTGGTGTTAGGACTATGTCAAAATGATAGAATTGTAGTACAAAACAGGAAAAAACGATACCTTTAGGACATATCCTCCCGTGCGCGTGTGGTGGCGGCACGACCCTCGTCATGGAAGGCTAGTGTCGGCATAGAAGTTTGTGCGGATCAAGCACACCATACCTGGCACATGTGGCGCTTGGAGGCCAACAACGATGACCCGACGTGTGTTAGGCTGGTCATAGTGGGAGTAACATAGGTAGTAACATAGATGCCACATAAGCAAAAATGATGATGTGGCAAGTAGTTAATGAGGAGAGAGGCAAATAGAGTAACATAATATGTTACCATCACATAGCGGTTTCCAATGCATAATGAGTCTACAAAGTAATAAATGAAGGCAACTATGTTACCACACCTATGACACTACCCACTATGAAGGTAGTAACATAGACTAGTAACATATGTATGTTACTAGTCTAAATTACTCCCCACTATGACCAGCCTTAGGACTAATGTGCGGTGGCGGGGGGCTGCAAGTGTTCTTGTGGTGGTGTTGCGGATTCGAGACACGACATGCTCGGGAATGGCACTCTGGTGCTCCGGTGTGTCGACTGCATCGGGAGGCGCGAGGCAACCTATCCCTTGGTGCAGGGTTGGGACGTGCGTGCCAAGCCATGACCAATGGCGGGCGAGCTAGGGTGGCGTTTAGGTCCCCTGTGACGCCATGGTAGATCTATGGTTAGGTTGTGGCTGGCTCCAAGGGCTAGACCGGATATGGCACATGGAGGTGCACTACTCCAGCGTCCTGTCTTCCAGGGCTACCCAACGATGATGTTGGCTGGCCCAAATGACCTGCGGCCACAGCAGAGATGGGGCTAGACCCAGCTAGGGTCTAGCGCCCATGTTCGGGTTCCTTGGTACATGGGCCAGCTTCAGTGTTGGTCGATCCTGGTTGTGGCTTCTGCGATTCCGCCCGTATGTTTTCCAGGTCTATGCATGTGCTTCGATGGCCTGGTGTCATGATGGCACTTGAGCGTCTGTCTTGGATGACGGAGCGACAGCCTTGGATGGTGAGGCTACACGGGCTGGCTCTCTAGCAAGCGACGTCGTAGCGGGTGTTGGTGGTATGCTTCGGCCATGTGGGATGGCAGGTGATCCTGGCAAGGTTATAGCCGGCAGTGGCAGCCATGCTCTGACATCTAGAGTCCTTGATGCACTGGTGTGGGGTCTTTGTTGGGCTGAGTTTGCGACATGTTCTCCCGTTGTGGTCGGTAGGGGTCGAGCAAAAGCTTTACGCCTCAGCGCCGGCAGCGCCGACGCACGTGAGTGTCGTGATCCTCTTGGGCACCGCCTTGACCCTCTTCCTACCCTCCGACACTCATGTTGAAAACGTTTGCCCACTTCACGTGGTGCGGCGACGGCGTCTCTTCGTGTTGTGATCCTTATGGGGACGGTGTGAAAAGTGTGATCAGGGACGATTCTAAGGGGGGACGAGGGGGGGCGAGACCCCCCCTAACGATCTCGTTACCCCTAATAGCGATAGGTACCACGTATAATTTTTCTTCCTACGCACAGAATTCTGGCTTGTCTCGACCCCCCTGTGAAATCCCATAGCCATAGGCCAAGCCCATATACGTACACATTTTGTTTTTTTGAGGGAACCTGTTAGACTGTATTTACATGTGTATATTGTAACGTTGTATACCACCTCATTATATATATATGTGATAGGCTACCCCTAGAGGGTTGTGCCGGTTCCCCCCAAAGCCTATTGTCTTACATGGTATCACGCTAGGTTACGTCTGCTTCCGCCTAAAAACCCTAAGCCGCCGCCGCCGCCGCCACCGCCGCTGCCGCCGCGCCCGCCGTCGCCGTCGCCCGACTGCTATGACGTCCGCCGCTGCGTCCGACTCCACCGCCACCGGTTTTCTGCCGGCCTCCCTCGCGGCACTTCTCTCGAGGCCGCTGGATGCCGCCTCCCTTCAGGCGCCGATCGGGACACGGAGCGTCGGCTCCCTCTTCGCGCTCCCGCCGGCTGCTACTTCGCCCGGGCAGGCGCTTGTGACCCACACCGCCGCCGCCCCGTCAACCGCGGATGTCGCGCCCTCGGCCACTGCGCCGCTGGTGGCGGAGGACGTCGCGCTGGCAGGCTTCGCGGCGTCAACCACGGCCATCGCGCCCTCTGTCACCGCGCCGGCTGCCCCTCTGACTGTCTCCACGGTGGTCTCACCTCAGCCAGTCTCCTCGATGGGATCGCAGCCGCCGCCGCCGTTTCACTTCGGCCATCTCATCACCATCAAGTTGTCGTCGGACAATTACATCTTCTGGCGCGCGCAGGTTCTTCCGCTTCTTGGGAGTCACTATCTGCTTGGCTATGTCGACGGCTCTCTCCCTTGCCCTCCTGCGCTGGTTGACAGCGTGCACGGTCCGGTCTATAATCCGGCTCACCGTGTCTGGACAGGGCAGGATCAGGCGAACCTCTCCTCCATCCAGGGGTCGCTCTCTCCGGCCGTTGCTGGGCTTGTTGTCTTCGCCAAGATGTCCCACGAGGCATGGACTATTCTTGAGCGCTCGTTTGCGGCACAGTCGCAGGCTCGTGTATCTGGGCTCCGTCGCCAACTTGGGGAGTGTCAGAAGCTTGACTCCACCGTCACTGAGTTCTACAACAAAGTCAAGAGTCTCGCCGACACGCTGGCCTCCATTGGACAGCCCCTCACCGACTCCGAGTTCAACTCGTTTATTGTCAATGGTCTTGATGAGGAGTATGACGCCCTAGTCGAGATCATCAATGAGAGGGGCAACTCCACGCCCATGCCAGCACACGAGGTCTTTTCACGCCTCCTGATTACTGAGCAACGAATCGAGAAGCGCCGATCCAGGGGCAACAGCGCCCTCTCGGCAAACGCCGCCACCAAGGGTGGTCGCTCCTCTGCTTCATCCAGGGCTCCTTCGGGGCAGTCACCACCACCCACCTCGGCCCCTCCTCCTACTTCGATGCTACCAGGGGCTGGCGGTCCACGTGTGTGCCAGCTTTGTGGTCGCGATGGGCACTGGGCCTCGAAGTGTCACAAGCGCTTCCAGCGGGGTTTTCTTGGTCTCGGCAATGACGGGAAGGATACACGCAACTTTGCTCGTCAGGTCGCCATGGCTGATCGTCTGCCGCCGTAGAAGCCACAGGGACACACTCAGTCCTACTCCATTGATCCCCACTGGTACATGGACTCTGGGGCGATAGAGCACCTGACCAGTGAGATGGGGAAGCTTCACACTCGTGAACCCTACCATGGCTCCGACAAGATCCACACCGCCAATGGAGCAGGTATGCACATCTCTCATATTGGTCAAGCATCACTTCTCACTAGACATGCCAATAGGAGTCTTCAACTTTGCAATGTTCTTCGAGTTCCATCTGTGACACGTAATCTTCTTTCAGTTCCTAAACTCACTCGTGATAATAATGTGCTTTGTGAATTTCATCCTTTTGATCTTTTTATTAAGGATCGGGGCACGAGGGACATTCTTCTTAGTGGGCGGCTCTGCCAAGGTCTCTATCGTCTGGAGCATCCTAGCGTCGCTCGCGTCTTCAGTGGAGTTCGGGTATCTCCGTCACAGTGGCATGCTCGTCTTGGTCACCCGGCCACACCTATTGTCCGGCATGTTTTGCGTCGTCATGAGCTTCCTAGTGTGTCTAGTAATAAAGATGTAGCAGTGTGTGATGCTTGTCAGCAGGGGAAGAGTCATCAACTTCCTTTTTCGGAGTCCAGTCGTGAGGTGAAACATCCTTTAGAACTTGTGTTTTCAGATGTATGGGGTCCTGCTCAGACTTCTGTTAGTGGTCATAATTACTATATCAGTTTTGTTGATACTTACAGCCGCTTTACCTGGCTTTATCTTATCAAACGTAAATCTGATGTGTTTGACATTTTTGTTCAGTTCCAAAAACATGTTGAACGCCTTCTCAAGCACAAAATTGTTCATGTTCATTCGGACTGGGGTGGCGAGTATCGCAACCTCAACTCCTTCTTTCAGTCGCTTGGGATCACTCACCGTTTAGCATGTCCACATACACATCAGCAGAATGGTTCAGTAGAACGTAAGCATCATCACATTGTTGAAGCTGGTCTGACTCTTTTGGCCCATGCATCTGTTCCGTTTCGTTTTTGGAGTGATGCTTTCACCACTGCATGTTTTCTCATCAATCGTACTCCCACTCGTGTTTTGAATATGAAGACTCCCATTGAAGTTCTCCTTAATGAACAACCGGACTACACCTTTCTCAAGGTGTTTGGGTGTGCTTGCTGGCCCCATCTCCGTCCATATAACAAGCGTAAGCTCGAGTTTCGTTCCAAGAAGTGTGTTTTTCTTGGTTATAGCTCTCTTCATAAAGGATACAAATGTCTTCATGTGCCCACTAATCGTGTCTACATCTCTCGGGATGTTGTGTTTGATGAGCATGTTTTTCCCTTTGCCAAACTCCTTGTGTCCACTACCGAGCCACCTGTCATGCATTCATCCTCTGTTGTTTCTGACCAATTTGATGATGTTGCATATTCTCCTCTATTGTTGCCTAACCATGGTGCAGGCACTGGTCGTGGGGCTCGTTTGGAGATTCTGGAAGTGCCCTCTTCCTCTTCGTCGCCATCGCCTTCATCCTCGGCACCTTCTGTTGTGCATGAGGAGCACATGGCGCCCCTGCATGGCCTCGGTTTCCGTGCTCATGCACGGCCGATCGACGTCCTGGCCCGGTCGCCTCTGGCTTCTGGGCTGCCTTCGCCATCGTCGCGCCCTGCAACCCCGCCGACTGGGCCGGCCTCCTCGGTCCCCGTCTCGCCCAGGGTGTCGGGGCAGTCATCACCAGGCCTGGCCTCGCCCGCCCCTGCCTCGCCCAGGGTGTCTAGGCCCTTCTCACCAGGGCCGGCCTCGCCTGCTCTCGCCTCACCAAGGCCGTCTGGGCCGGTGTCACCGGAGCTGGCCTCGCCCACTCTCGGTTCGCCCATGGCCTCTGAGCCCCTGTCGTCGGGCCAGTCTTCGCCATGCAGCCCGGAGTCGTCTGTCTCGAGCTCGCCTGAGGTGATTCCTGCATCTCCGGCGACCGTCACGTCTCCGTCACCTTCGCCTCCGCCGGCTCCTGCTGCTGCTCTACGTCCACATACGCGCAGTCGGAGTGGCATTTTTCAGCCTAAGCAACGTCACGATGGCACAGTTGCTTGGTTAGCGGCGTGCATGTCTGCTGCTCTCGCAGATCCATCCTCTGAGCCACGCACGTATCAAGCTGCTATGCGCATTCCTCATTGGAGAGAGGCCATGGAGCAGGAGTATCAAGCGCTTCTTCGCAATCAGACATGGACTCTTGTTCCTCCACAATCACGGGTAAATGTCATTGATTCCAAATGGGTTTTCAAAGTGAAGAGGCATTCTGATGGGTCCATTGAGCGCTATAAGGCTCGTCTGGTTGCTCGTGGTTTTCGATAGCGTTTTGGACTTGACTATGAAGACACCTTCAGTCCAGTGGTCAAGCCTACTACCATCAGACTTCTTCTCTCTCTGGCTATTACTCGAGGTTGGTTTCTTCGTCAGCTTGATGTTCAAAATGCTTTTCTTCATGGTGTCTTGGCAGAGGAGGTTTACATGCGCCAGCCTCCGGGTTTCTCTGATCCGGATCGCCCTGATCATCTCTGTCGTCTGTCCAAGGCAATTTATGGTCTGAAGCAGGCTCCTCGTGCTTGGCATGCTCGTCTTGCAATGACTCTTCATGCTCATGGTTTTGCATCATCAACTGCTGACTCCTCATTGTTTCTTCTTCAAAGGCCTGAGGTTACTATGTACTTGTTAGTCTATGTAGATGATATCATTTTGGTCAGCTCCTCTCAGTAGGCTGCTACTGCGCTTGTTCGCTCACTTGGTGCTGATTTTGCGGTCAAGGACCTTGGGAAGCTTCATTACGTTCTTGGTGTGGAGGTTACTTCTCATGCTGCTGGCCTTGTTATGACGCAGAAGAAGTACTCTCTGGATTTGTTGCAGCGAGCTGGGATGCTTAAGTGCAAACCGACGACTACACCCATGTCTACCACTGATAAGCTCAATGTTGTTGATGGTGTGCTTCTTTCTTCTTCTGATGCGACAGAGTACATGAGTATTGTTGGTGGGCTCCAGTACTTGACGATCACGCGACCAGACATTTCCTATGCTGTTAACCGAGTCTGCCAGTATCTGCAGTCACCCCGTGACACTCATTGGTCTGCTGTTAAGCGGATTTTGCGCTATATTCGTTTCACGGTGGCTCATGGTTTGCATATTCGGCCGTCTGACTCTGGTTGTCTTTCAGCATATTCTGATGCAGACTGGGCTGGCAATCCGGATGACAGGCGATCCACGGGGGGTTATGCTATCTTCTTTGGCTCTAACCTGATTGCCTGGAGTGCTCGGAAACAGGCTACTGTCTCGCGTAGCAGTACTGAGGCTGAGTATAAGGCTGTGGCCAATGCCACATCAGAGATCATCTGGGTGCAGTCCTTGCTTCAGGAGTTAAGTATACCCCAATCACAGCCTCCTGTTCTTTGGTGTGATAACATCGGTGCTACATACCTTTCTGCAAATCCGGTATTCCATGCCCGAACGAAACACATTGAAGTTGACTATCACTTTGTGCGTGAACGTGTCTCTCAGAAGCAACTACAGATCAAGTTTATTTCTTTCAAGGATCAACTTGCTGACATCTTCACCAAGCCATTGCCTTTGCCACAGTTTGAGACTTGCAGGCGCAATCCTACCCTTCTAGATTCATTAGAAAGTGGCTAAGATTGAGGAAGGGTGTTAGACTGTATTTACATGTGTATATTGTAACGTTGTATACCACATCATTATATATATATATGTGATAGGCCACCCCTAGAGGGTTGTGCCGGTTCCCCCCAAAGCCTATTGTCTTACAGAACCATGTACGTGCAGCAGGCCAACGGCCCTAATATGAGGAAAAAGAAAAAGAAAAACAGCCCACGTAGAAGATAAAGAGTCTGGAACTGGAAGCAATACGCACGACAACAAGCGAGCCCACGACGTACGCACGGTAGTTTCGTTTCCAATCTGCTCGTTCGTCGTTCCTTAGTTCCTGCGATTGGAAAAATCCGCTGCGTCTAATCTCTCCACCTGCCTAGTAGATCCTTCATCCTCTCCACCAAATCTCTCCGTCCGCCGAGGAGGGAAGGCCTCCGTCCGATTGTCCCCGACAGCCTGACTCCCTGCCGTGCCGATCAGAAGACCGCAGACACATTCCGGCCGACCGCACACACACACACGGATGAGCGACCAGACGATCAAGAAAGGTCAGTTTATTTTCAGCATTAGATTAGTCTGTGTTTTAGAATGTAATTGTATAAATATAGACATTTAAAACTGTAATTAGAAATTCTTGTACTGTCCAATTATGTGTTTGTAGACACGAAGAGGAAGAGAGCTCAGTCAATTGATGCCAATTGGTTCAAGCTCTCAGTCATGTGAACATGATGCTAAGTTAAATGACGTGAACATGATTTCTAACCCTCTTTCTGTCTACACTTTATTTTGACGTGTGCCTTAGAAACCATAGAACTAGAAACCTAGAACAATAAAAAAAGTTCAGAAAAAATTGTCTGTCAAATTATGGGTTTGCAGGCATGAAGAGAAAGAGTTTCGTGAGAACATTTTCTACCAATTGATACTAGTAACCAATTCTGAAGAAATTATACCGTCAGATAAATAAATATGCAAATTTTATTCATATTGCAGAGCCGCGGACCTCACGATATTTGCTATACTATATGCCTATATGATTGTCTCTTCTATGATTGTGATCGACTCTTCTAGTTCAAGCCCCTGCCCGGCTGCCCCCCTATCTCCATTTTCTGGCTCCGTCCCTGAGTGTGATGATTCCTCGGGCATGACGACAATGTCTATTGTGCTTCTTGTTGACGGTTCGCTGGAGGCGTTTAGCACATTCGTGTGTTTTAGCCTTTTTTGACTTGTTTTGTCGTGTATTTTTTTTTGTCATCTTTTGAGGATTTTCTTAGTGTTTTTTGACTTGCTTTGTTGTGTATTTTTTGGTCAGTTTTTGCGAATTTTCTCAATACCTTGTATCCTTTGGCTGCATGACTTTGCAATACCGAATTATGACGTGTTTTGCTCATTTTGGAAGTTATTATATACGGCGAGTTGCAGCTAGGTGTGGAAATTCGGCTTCGCGAGAGTTCCGGCCAACCGAACTACGGCCACACTTACAACTAGGTCCCACGTTCGGCCGCGTCCCATCATTTAAGTACCGGCACACCCACACCTCTAGAAGAGCACAAGGCCCTGGAAGCGAACAACATAGCGGCACGCAACACGCCAGCCGCAGCAAAGCGCCGTGCCGTGCCGCTTCCCCAGGACCCAAGTCACCTGCCATCTCCTCTCTCCTCCAGCTGCAGCAACCTCGCCACGCGCCGGGCGCAGCAGCGACATGGCGATGTCTCGCGCCGCCGCGGCGGTCGGGCAGCGGAGGTGCGGGCCGCTCCTGCCCGCGGCGAGGTCCATGGCGTCGTGGTTCGGCCACGTGGAGCCGGCCGCCAAGGACCCCATCCTCGGCGTCAGCGAGGCCTTCCTCGCCGACCCCTCGCCGGACAAAGTGAACGTCGGCGTCGTACGTGTCGCTCCCTCTCTCCTCTTCACCCGCATGCCCTGTTCTCGCGGTGCCGCGATCAAAATGGGCGCCGATCGCAGGGGCTGATGACTTCTTTTTCCTGCTGCGCCGCAGGGTGCGTATCGGGACGACGACGGGAAGCCCGTCGTGCTCCAGTGCGTGCGCGAGGCGGAGCGGCGCATCGCCGGGAGCACCAACATGTGAGATCTGGCTGTCCGCCTTTCCTCTGGTCTCTCTTGGCCCTTCCTTTTCCTTTAATGCGGTTGTGGGTGCAGTTTTCTTGGTCCTGGGGAGTGAGCAATCAATTGATGATGAATTGACGTGGATGAAAGCTTAGCTTTATGCATGTTGCCTGCATTGCCCTGCAGTCGTGTGATAATAGATCATGTGCGGATATGCCAATTCTACTCTGTGAATTTTTCTCACATTTGTCGATTTCGCTATCAAGAAATTATTGATGGCATCATGGCGCACTTCCAGCCGAGTCTAATACAGCATTTGGAAGTTTCAGTCTAACTTTTGTGCACCTTGAGAGTCCACAGATTTTTTTAGAGGGGTTTTCATGTAAAAAGGATTTTTTTTTTGAGGAATTGTAAAAAGGATTATTAAATCCCGGCTGTGCAGTTAAAAATAGCACGATATTCCTAATTTACAAGAATGCAAAAAAAAATCAAAAATGGAGTTCAGTAGTCATGCAATGCAATTTTAGTACATGATTATCACGAGTTCTCAATTTCTTATTTTCTTTTCCTGGCGGAATTTGTAAAACAGGGAGTACCTTCCGATGGGAGGAAGCGTGAAGATGATTGAGGAATCGCTGAAGCTGGCATACGGGGAGGATTCTGAGTTCATCAAGGACAAGAGGATCGCGGCAGTGCAGGCTCTTTCAGGGACTGGTGCATGTCGCCTCTTTGCAGATTTCCAGAAACGCTTCTTGCCGGATTCACAGATCTACATACCTACGCCTACATGGTCAAAGTGAGTTAGGATACATTCTAATTTGACCTTTTCACATTCATGGGTGCCGAGGCTTGACACCTAATTCTTGGTTACAAGTTTCCATTAGGTTACCAAAAACAATTCATAGACCAAATTGAGCATAGTCGTAGTGCACTTATATATATAGCAAAATTTCAAATGTTCTTCGAGCATCGTCGAGTTGGCATCCTCTGACAATAGTTTTTTATTTTTTTGCGAATACCTCTGACAATAGCTAACTGTATGAACTTGTTCAGCCATCACAACATTTGGAGGGATGCCCAGGTACCACAAAGAACATTTGCCTACTACCATCCAGAGTCAAGAGGACTGGACTTTGCAGGCCTAATGGATGATATCAAGGTATGAACATTTTTACAAGTGCTGTATAGTTAGATGTCAATTCTTGTTAACTAACACGACTCATCCTTCCAGTAACACTGTTACACAAGTAATTATAGTTTGCTGTGATTTGGCACAGAAAACCTCCCATTTTCTGTGAGGATTTCTGTCTTGTTGACAGCTTATCTGTCACTGATTCAGAATTGTGTTTTTTACACATGCAGAATGCTCCAGAGGGTTCCTTCTTTTTGCTTCATGCGTGTGCTCACAATCCCACTGGGGTTGATCCTTCTGAGGAACAATGGAGAGAGATATCTCACCAGTTTAAGGTACAGATGGCAACAAATTGGAGAATGGCCACTCCTTATATTATTTCACCAGTGACATGCAGCTGTATTCTAATAGCCTTGGTATTTTTCAGGTGAAGAACCATTTCCCATTTTTCGACATGGCGTACCAAGGATTTGCCAGTGGTGACCCAGAGAGAGATGCCAAGGCTATTAGAATCTTTCTTGAAGATGGACATCAAATTGGATGTGCACAGTCGTATGCAAAGAACATGGGACTTTATGGCCAAAGAGCAGGATGCCTCAGGTACACATTTTTCCTATGTTAATCTATCATATATCTTCCATACCTGTTCTCACTAAAGTATCGATATCTATTGTACTGGCTACCTTTTCTTATTTCTATTTTCTGCAGCTACTTGTTAGTGTTTGTGTTCTATGTCAAATTGATTCCCATTAATTTCCACTGAATGAGGATGTCAGTATGTTTATTTGTGAGCACTGTGTACAGCCTACAAGTGCTTTATTTAAGTAGACTTAAGCATTACATGCAGATGCTCTTGAAGAGTAAAGGTTATCCTTCAAAATTAGCATTTTTTTTACTTGTCAAGGCATCCATTTAATGTACTCTGAACATTTTCCGCTCTATTCACTGAAGCAAAAAAAATCAGAGAAACAAAGTTTGTGACACTAAAGACTACTAAGCTAAAACTTTTCATATGTTTCCTAGGCCGTGGCCTGATCTCCTATATTTTAACATTTTCTGCAGTATTCTCTGTGACGATGAAATACAAGCAGTTGCTGTGAAGAGCCAATTACAACAGATTGCCAGACCTATGTACAGCAACCCACCCCTTCATGGCGCACTAATTGTTTCCACTATCCTTGGTGATCCAGCACTGAAAAGCTTGTGGCTGAAGGAGGTCAAGGTAAACTACAACGTCCTTCTTCCTAAGTCCTGACTACCATTGAAGTAAAAAAAAATCCTGAGTCATTTGATAATCATGGAAACTGATGGGTTTGATTGTGAACATTATTTTACCATTTGTTTATTGTCTCAGGGTATGGCTGATCGCATTATTGGTATGCGACAAGCACTCAAGGAGAGTCTTGAAAAGTTGGGTTCACCATTATCATGGGAACATATTACTAATCAGGTAATTACCCATCAAGATCTTTTTTACTATAATTTGGGCTGGGGCTACACTGCCCACGTGTAACTGGTAATATACTGTACAACATCTTGGCCACAACATAAAAGAGTATGGCCGCAATTTGATTGTGCACCCGTGCAAAATTCGGGTAGGATCATGCCGAGGAGACATTTGTTTTTGCTTTGGTCTTTGTACCTAAACTCTCTTAAATTGATCAATGGAATGTGGCAAGTCTTTTGCCCCCGTTTCAAAAAATTAAAATTACAAGCAAGTTACACTCCTTAGAATGGAATGTTAACTGTTGGTTCATAAAAGGTAGTTGCCATAAAAACTGGTACCTGGAGGCCTTGTGGAGGGAGGAATGTTTTTTTTTACTGAAATTGGTTTTCTGTTTTATGGTGGGAACATCACTCACTTTGAACCTTCTAAGATGTTTTGATGCTGCAAATTGCTGGGTTCAAACATCGGTCGTATTACTATTCTACAAACTTTGACAATAATTTAGCTAAATTTTACTTTATGCTTTGTAAGTGACTTTATATACTTTCATATATGCATTGCTGAGAGTTTTGCCATGCCATTCCATTGGCGGTTGTCAATAGCTCTAATATAAAAGAGAATGCTTTACTTTCGTAAACAGATTGGCATGTTTTGCTACAGCGGGATGACACCTGAACAAGTTGATCGCTTGACAAATGAGTTCCACATATACATGACTCGTAATGGCAGGATAAGGTACTCGTAATTGCTTAGCAGATTCTTATTTCTGAATACATCTCTCTGCATTTCATGGATTACTTACACCTGATTTTATTGATATTTCCTCCTTCAGCATGGCTGGTGTAACAACAGGAAATGTCGCCTATTTGGCTAACGCTATTCATGAGGTCACTAAGACAAATTAAGACCCCTTCCTCCTGCCATTTTGAGAAATAAGAGGAGCCTTTCAACTTCAATTTGCATTTTTCTTTTAATTTCCTTTAACCTTTTATGTTCGAACACTGTTGTTTTTATTAAATAATGTCCCATATTGTTGTGACCTATGGGTGTGCAAATATTGATTTGTTTCATCGGAGACACAGAAAGGAGGATGCCCTAACACTGAAAATTTCATCATTTAAAAAAAATAGGAGGAGCTGAGTTCCTTTGACGCATGTGAAGAAATGTAGTTGGCATCTCCAAGTGCACAGTGTTTGTTATAGTCTTTGAAATAAGGACAATTACATTTGAGCCCCTAGTTGTGTCACACCCGTTTGATTTGCCCCTAAATTCAAAAATCCCTCGTTTCTGTCCAAGCTCGCTTGCTCGTTTGCTCCTGTTATGCTTTTGCCCTTTGACAACCGTCACTTTGAATTTGAAGACTTCATAAGGAATCCGTACTAACTCAGAAAAATTCAAATAAGATACCAAAATGTTAAAAAAACATCACTTATATCTGCATGTCATTTAAATTATGACAAAAGTACGGGGTAGTCCACATCTCAATTTGAGCTCATATGATGTCAACATGAATAGTAAACTTGAAAAAAAGTGAAAACAGATTCAAAAAATTCTGAATTTTTTTAGTGGCAAACATTGACGAATATTTTGAGTGATTGCAAAGCTTCATCAAGGAATGACATTCATGGAAGTCGTGGCGAAAAAACAGAATTGATGCTCCGAAACAAAAGCACTTTGGAATGCTCATTTTGTTTTTTTTTTGCCACGGCTTTCACAAATGTCATTCCCTGATGAAACTTTGCAATCACTCAAAACATTTATCAATGTTTGCCACTAAAAAATTTAAGAATTTTTTGAATATGTTTTCAATTTTTTTGGATTTTACTATTCATGCTGACATCATATGAGCTCAAATTGAGACGTGGACTTTCTAGCATTTTTGTCGTGAATTTAAATGACATGCAGATATAGGTGATGTTTTTTGCCAAACATTTTGATATCTTATTTGAATTTTTTTGAAGTTACTATGAATTCGTTGTGATGTTTTTAAAGTGACGGTCAGACGATCAAAGAGCAAAAGTATAAGAGGAGCAAACGAGCTTGGACGGAAACAAGGGTTTTTTGAATTTAGGGACAAATCTGTCACTTTACTTCTGATGCTGCAAACTCTCAGGCTTTTGCCGGATTTAATTATCTCACTTGTGGCTGCTAAATGCTAAGCTGCAGGTCATCGGGCTTTTGCCGGATTTCTAGCCCAAGGCAACACAGTCAGGCCACTAGCTGCGGTTTGTCCTTCTTTTCTTCTTTTTTTTATTTTACGATTTACTTTTTCTTCTGTCCTATTTATCCAAAAAAAAATCGTGTATTGTTTTTTTAAATATATTTCCTTTTTATTTTGGTGCTTCTTGTTCTTTTTATTTTTATTTTCATTATTTGATTTTTATAATATACCAGAACATTTATGAATAAAATCATGAATATTTAATTATCAAGCAGATTAATATTTTATTTTTAAATAGATGAAAAATATTTTATTTCACAGCCAGGAATATTCGTTCTCAGCTATATGTACAATTCTAACGGATATTAACGATAATAATATGCAGTATTATGCGCAACACAAAAATAACAATTTTATGATACTACGCAAACATGCCCGTGCGCTGCACTGGGAGAAAAAAATCATTCCTCATATACCCATTCGGCGTCATCAATAAATCCCTTGAAATCTTTCAAGATGCTGCACGAGAAACAATATGATAAGTGATGTTGCACAAAACATAAATGTGTGATGATTCTTGAAATGTACTCAAGATGTTTCCAATTTATTAGACAACAAAAATAATCTACCTGATAAAAAAATAAAATGAGGAAAATGAGATTTTTTTTAAATGATTGGCATGCAAGACAATAGCATATTTGAAATCTACACATTTTTCTGAGGAATTTTTATATATAGTATATTATATTTCGAGTTATGATTTGAAAGATATGAATATTTTAAAACATATTTAAATCTGCCCGATAAAAAAATATAAGAAGGTAGAAAAGTGGGGAACATGTGGACTCAAACCTGGGTCTCCGAGGCAGAAGGCTGGTGCTCACTGTTGTATATTAGTCGGTCGCTTTTTTATTCCAGGTGCAGCGACTTAGAAAAAAAATGGATTGTTATCAAAAGGATTTCTTGAGCTTGAACTTCCTTTTGAAGCTCACTTACGCGTGGCTTAATGGGTAATTTGTAGTGATCTCGGGGGCAATTTTCGTGAGGTACCATCAAAAGCAATAGCCCCTTTATTATTAGGTAGAGATATATATAATAAAAAATTCAAGGGTTGCATAAAGTGTTTTATACAAGAATAAATCCTTGTGATGTCAGTGTCCCTCCCACTCTTTTTTAGGGACTTTATTGCTCATCAAACAACATTACAACTTTTGCTAGAAGATTTACAAGATAATCGGTGCTCCTCCTGCCAAATAATAGTATGAGAGCAACTATAGAAGAGTTGTCATATTGGCAGTCTCCATAATGCGTATATAACGCTCCATAATATTATGAAGGTCGATGAGACAAAGTATCAACTCAGCAGAGTCGACATATCATTATTTCATTTTTTTTTCTTTTGGTTGACTGCACGAGACAGGAATGAGGTGTGTTAGTTAGCAAGAATGAGATTGCACGAATCGATAATCATTGATCATGTGCATGATGCACATATATAGGTACAGGGTGGAAAGAGATACAACGGTATAAATACAGACCCTAGTCCTATACATATGCAGTGTA
>NC_057813.1:508053233-508066537 GCF_018294505.1 Triticum aestivum
AGTCGAAGCGTCGCCGGAGACATAGAGACTGGACCGAAACTCCTCAAAGACTGGGGTCGGTAGTCCCTTAGTCATGATATCGGCAAACTGTTGTGTGGTAGGAACGTGCAAAACACGAACCTTCCCGAGAGCCACCTGCTCGCGAACAAAGTGAATGTCGAGCTCAATATGCTTCGTACGGCGATGGTGGACGGGATTGACGGAGAGGTAGACGGCGGAGACGTTGTCACAGTAGACGATCGTGGCCTTGGGAACCACACAAAGCAACTCCTGAAGAAGCTGATGGAGCCAAGAGCACTCAGCAACGGCGTTAACCACTACCCGATACTCCGCCTCGGCACTAGAGCGAGAGACTGTGGGTTGTCGTTTAGACGACCACGATATCAGCAAGGGCCCGAGGTAGACACAATAGCCTGACGTAGAGCGACGCGTGTCCGGGCAGCCAGCCCAATCAGTGTCGGAGTAGGCGACCATGTCGATGGAGGAGGAAGCCGTCAGGGTGAGGCCCATGGTCATAGTGCCGCGTATATACCAAAGAATACGCTTCACCAGAGTCCAATGAGAATCACGCGGGGAGTGCATGTGGAGGCACACCTACTGGACTGCATACTGCAAGTCAGGCCGAGTGAGGGTGAGACACTGTAGGGCGCCAACGATGGAGCGGTAAAACGCCGCATCCGGAGCAGGAGAACCCTCCAAGGCAGAAACCTTCACCTTGGTGTTAACAGGCGTGGACGTGGTTTTGCAATTAAGCATACCCCGCGCGCTCAAGAAGCTCATGAGCGTACTTCTGCTGGTGCAGAAAGAACCCGTCAGCACGTCGAGCGACCTCAATGCCAAGGAAGTAGTGCAGCGCTCCCAGATCCTTGAGGGCAAACTCGTCACGAAGACGAGCCATGAGCTGCTGAAGAAGCCCAGGAGAGGATGCCGTCAGGATAATGTCGTCCACATAGAGCAGCAGGTACGCAGTAGCAGTGCCCTGATGATAGACGAACAGTGACACGTCGGAGCGGGTTGTGGAAAACCCAAGCTGCTGCAAGAACCCAGCCATCCGCTAGTACCGCGCCCTGGGGGCCTTCTTCAGTCCATAAAGGGACCGAGAGAGCAGGCAGACATGGTCGGGATGCTCGGCGTCGACGAAGCTAGTCGGCTGCTTGCAGAACACACGTTCTGTGAGGTGGTCGTGCAAGAAAGCGTTGGAGACATCCAACTGGTGCACATGCCAAGCACGGGAGACCGCCAGCTGAAGCACCGTACGAATCGTGCCCGGTTTAACAACAGGTGCGAAGGTGTCGGTGAAGTCCACTCCGGCGCGCTGGCGGAAGCCGCTCACCACCCAGAGAGCCTTGTAGCGCTCGAGAGAACCGTCCAGGTTGGTCTTGTGGCGAAACACCCTTTGCCACTGATGATGTTGGCGTGAGGGGGTCGCGGCACAAGAGTCCACGTGCGTTTGTGCTACAACGCATCAAACTCCTCGCGCATCGCGGCGAGCCAATGTGGATCACGAAGGGTGGCGCGTGCGGACAAGGGGATGGGCGAGGTGGAGAGGCTGATGTCAACACCGCGCATGCATACTCATCAGCGGCGTAACGCGTGCTGGGGCTGTAGATACCGGCGCGAGATCGCTGTCATGCCAGCAGGAGGGGGGCGGCTGCGATAGGAGGGACGGACGGGGGTGGTGGAGGGTCCGCCGCTCCTGGCGTCGCAGCAAAGTCGGCCTGGGCGGGGCGGGCCGCGTCACCTGGCGGGGTGGTAGCCGAAGGGCCACCCAGGGCCATGCACGGCTGCGCCGGGACCGAGGCCGAGGGGCCTGCAGTCGGGGCCGCGGCGGAGGGGACCGTAGTGGGGGCCACGGCAGGAGGGCCTGCCACGGGAGGGCGCACCGAGGCCGCTTCGGGAGGCGCCTGCGGGAGCCACACCGGGGCCAGAAGGGGCTGCACCGGGTCCGCATCCGAAACACCATCATGGAGCGCCGAGTCCTCTGCAGAAGGCGGTACCTGGTGAAAAGGAAAAATCCGCTCATCAAAGTACACGTGTCGGGAGGTGTACACGCGGTGGGAGGCGGGGTCGTAGCACCGGTTGTTGGGGAACGTAGTAATTTCAAAAAAAATCCTATGCACACGCAAGATCATGGTGATGCATAGCAACGAGAGGGGAGAGTGTTGTCCACGTACCCTCGTAGACTGTAAGTGGAAGCGTTATGACAACGCAGTTGATGTAGTCGTACGTCCTCACGATCCAACCGATCCAAGCACCGAACGTACGGCACCTCCGAGTTCAGCACACGTTCAGCTCGATGACGATCCCCGGACTCCGATCCAGCAGGGTGTCGGTGATGAGTTCCGTCAGCACGACGGCGTGGTGACGATGATATGTTCTACCGACGCAGGGCTTCGCCTAAACACCACAACGATATGACCGAGGTGGAATATGGTGGAGGGGGGCACCACACACGGCTAAGGAACGATCACGAAGATCAACTTGTGTGTTCTAGGGTGCCCCCCTGCCCCCCTATATAAAGGAGCAAGGGGGAGGGGGCGGCCGGCCAAGGGAGGGCGCGCCACGGAGGAGTCCTACTCCCACCGGGAGTAGGACTCCCTCCTTTCCTAGTCCAACTAGGAGAGGGGAAGGAAGGGAAGTAGAAGGAGAAGGAAGGAGAGGGAGGAAAAGGAGGAAAGAGGGGCCGGCCCCCTAGTCCAATTCGGTTTGGGCTAGGGGGGCACGCGCCCTGCCTCCTCTCTTCCACCACTTGGCCCATGAGGCCCATTGCTTCTTCCTCGTATTCCCGTAACTCCCCGGTACCCCCGAAAATACCCGAATCACTCGGAACCTTTCTGAACTCCCAATTGTTGGGGAACGTAGTAATTTCAAAAAAATTCCTACGTACACGCAAGATCATGGTGATGACATAGCAACGAGAGGGGAGAGTGTTGTCCACGTACCCTCGTAGACCGTATGCGGAAGCGTTATGACAACGCAGTTGATGTAGTCGTATGTCTTCACGATCCGACCGATCCAAGCACCGAACGTACGACACCTCCGAGTTCAGCACACGTTCAGCTCAATGACGATCCCCGGGCTCCGATCCAGCAAAGCTTCGGGGATGAGTTCCGTCAGCACAACGGCATGGTGACGATGATGATGTTCTACCGGCGCAGGGCTTCGCCTAAACTCCGCAACGATATGACCGAGGTGGAATATGGTGGAGGGGGGCACCGCACACGGCTAAGGAATGATCCGTAGATCAACTTGTGTGTTCTGGGGTGCCCCCCTGCCCCCGTATATAAAGGAGCAAGGGGGGAGGCCGGCCGGCCCTTGTGGGCGCGCCAAGTAGGAGTCCTCCTCCTCCTAGTAGGAGTAGGAATCCCCCTTTCCTACTCCTACTAGGAGGGGAAAGGAAGGGGGAGAGGGGGAAGGAAAGAGGGGGGCGCCGCCCCCCCCCCTCCTAGTCCAATTCGGACCAGAGGGAGAGGGGGCGCGTGGCCCACCCTGGCCCCCCTCTCTCTTTCCATCAAGGCCCATGTGGCCCATTATCTCTCCCCGGGGGGTTCCGTAACCCTCCGGCACTCCAGTTTTCTCCGAAAACGTCCGGAACACTTCCGGTGTCCGAATATAGTCGTCCAATATATCAATCTTTATGTCTCGACCATTTCGAGACTTCTCGTCATGTCCGTGATCACATCCGGGACTCCAAACAAACTTCGGTACATCAAAACTTATAAACTCATAATAAAACTGTCATCGTAACGTTAAGCGTGCGGGCCCTACGGGTTCGAGAACTATGTAGACATGACCTAGAACTATTCTCGGTCAATAATCTATAGCGGAACCTGGATGCCCATATTGGTTCCTACATATTCTACGAAGATCTTTATCGGTCAAACCGCATAACAACATACGTTGTTCCCTTTGTCATTGGCATGTTACTTGCCCGAGATTCGATCGTCGGTATCCAATACCTAGTTCAATCTCGTTACCGGCAAGTCTCTTTACTCGTTACGTAATGCATCATTCCGTAACTAACTCATTAGCTACGTTGCTTGCAAGGCTTATAGTGATGTGCATTACCGAGAGGGCCCAGAGATACCTCTCCGACAATCGGAGTGACAAAACCTAATCTCGAAATACGCCAACCCAACATGTACCTTCGGAGACACCTGTAGTACTCCTTTATAATCACCCAGTTACGTTGTGACGTTTGGTAGTACCCAAAGTGTTCCTCCGGTAAACGGGAGTTGCATAAGCTCATAGTTACAGGAACATGTATAAGTCATGAAGAAAGCAATAGCAATATACTAAACGATCAAGTGCTAGGCTAACGGAATGGGTCATGTCAATCACATCATTCTCCTAATGATGTGATCTCGTTAATCAAATGACAACACATGTCTATGGTCAGGAAACATAACCATCTTTGATTAATGAGCTAGTCAAGTAGAGGCATACTAGTGACTATATGTTTGTCTATGTATTCACACATGTATCATGTTTCCGGTTAATACAATTCTAGCATGAATAATAAACATTTATCATGATATGAGGAAATAAATAATAACTTTATTATTGCCTCCAGGGCATATTTCCTTCAGTCTCCCACTTGCACTAGAGTTAATAATCTAGATTACATAGTAATGATTCTAACACCCATGGAGTCTTGGTGTTGATCATGTTTTGCTCGTGAGAGTGGCTTAGTCAACGGGTCTGCAACATTCAGATCCGAATGTATCTTGTAAATCTCTATGTCTCCCACTTGGACTTGGTCCCGGATGGAATTGAAGCGTCTCTTGATGTGCTTGGTCCTCTTGTGAAATTTGGATTCCTTTGCCAAGGCAATTGCACCAGTATTGTCACAGAAGATCTTCATTGGTCCCGATGCACTAGGTATGACACCTAGATCGGTAATGAACTCCTTCATCCAGACTCCTTCATTTGCTGCTTCTGAAGCAGCTATGTACTCCGCTTCACATGTAGATCCCGCCACGACGCTTTGTTTAGAACTGCACCAACTTACAGCTCCACTGTTTAATAAAAATACGTATCCGGTTTGCGATTTAGAATCGTCTAGATCAGTGTCAAAGCTTGCATCGACGTAACCATTTAGGACTAGCTCTTTGTCACCTCCATATACGAGAAACATATCCTTAGTCCTTTTCAGGTATTTCGGGATGTTCTTGACCGCTGTCCAGTGATCCATTCCTGGATTACTTTGGTACCTTCCTGCCAAGCTTATTGCTAAGCATACATCAGGTCTGGTACACAGCATTGCATACATGATAGAGCATATGGCTGAAGCACAGAGAACATCTTTCATTTTCTCTCTATCTTCTGCAGTGGTCGGGCATTGAGTCTGACTCAACTTCACACCTTGTAACACGGGCAAGAACCCTTTCTTTGCCTGATCCATTTTGAACTTTTTCAAAATTTTATCAAGGTATGTGCTTTGTGAAAGTCCTATTAAGCGTCTTGATCTATCTCTATAAATCTTGATGCCCAATATGTAAGCAGCTTCACCGAGGTCTTTCATTGAAAAACTTTTATTCAAGTATCCTTTTATGCTATCCAGAAATTCTATATCATTTTCAATTAATAATATGTCATCTACATATAATATTAGAAATGCTACAGAGCTCCCACTCACTTTCTTGTAAATACAGGCTTCTCCAAAAGTCTGTATAAAACCATATGCTTTGATCACACTATCAAAGCGTTTATTCCAACTCCGAGATGCTTGCACCAGTCCATAAATGGATCGTTGGAGTTTGCATACTTTGTTAGCACCTTTTGGATCAACAAAACCTTCTGGCTGCATCATATACAACTCTTCTTCCAGAAATCCATTCAAGAATGCAGTTTTGACATCCATTTGCCAAATTTCATAATCATGAAATGCAGCAATAGCTAACATGATTCGGACAAACTTAAGCATCACTACAGGTGAGAAAGTCTCATCGTAGTCAACCCCTTGAAATTGTCGAAAACCTTTCGCAACAAGTCGAGCTTTATAGACAGTTATATTACCATCAGCGTTAGTCTTCTTCTTAAAGATCCATTTATTCTCAATGGCTTGCCGATCATCGGACAAGTCAACCAAAGTCCATACTTTGTTTTCATACATGGATCCCATCTCAGATTTCATGGCTTCTAGACATTTTGCGGAATCTGGGCTCATCATCGCTTCCTCATAGTTCGTAGGTTCGTCATGGTCAAGTAACATGACTTCCAGAATAGGATTACCGTACCACTCTGGTGCGGATCTTACTCTGGTAGACCTTCGAAGTTCAGTAGAAACTTGATCTGAAGTTTCATGATCAATATCATTAGCTTCCTCACTAATTGGTGTAGGTGTCACAGGAACCGGTTCATGTGATGAACTACTTTCCAATAAGGGAGCAGGTACAGTTACCTCATCAAGTTCTACTTTCCTCCCACTCACTTCTTTCGAGAGAAACTCCTTCTCTAGAAAGGATCCATTCTTAGCAACGAATGTCTTGCCTTCAGATCTGTGATAGAAGGTATACCCAACTGTTTCTTTTGGGTATCTTATGAAGACACATTTCTCCGATTTAGGTTCGAGCTTATCTGGTTGAAGTTTCTTCACATAAGCATCGCAGCCCCAAACTTTAAGAAACGACAACTTTGGTTTCTTGCCAAACCACGGTTCATAAGGCGTCGTCTCAACGGCTTTTGATGGTGCCCTATTTAACATGAATGTGGCCGTCTCTAAAGCATAACCCCAGAACGATAACGGTAAATCAGTAAGAGACATCATAGATCGCACCATATCTAGTAAAGTACGATTACGACGTTCTGACACACCATTTCGTTGTGGTGTTCCAGGTGGCGTGAGTTGCGAAACTATTCCGCATTGTTTCAAATGTAAACCAAACTCGTAACTCAAATATTCTCCTCCACGATCAGATCGTAGGAATTTTATTTTCTTGTTACGATGATTTTCCACTTCACTCTGAAATTCTTTGAACTTTTCAAATGTTTCAGACTTGTGTTTCAATAAGTAGATATACTCATATCTGCTTAAATCATCTGTGAAGGTGAGAAAATAACGATATCCGCCACGAGCTTCAACATTCATCGGACCACATACATATGTATGTATGATTTCCAACAAATCTGTTGCTCTCTGCATAGTACCGGAGAACGGTGTTTTAGTCATCTTGCCCATGAGGCACGGTTCGCAAGTACCAAGTGATTCATAATCAAGTGATTCCAAAAGTCCATCAGTATGGAGTTTCTTCATGCGCTTTACAGCGATATGACCTAAACGGCAGTGCCACAAATAAGTTGCACCATCATTATTAACTCTGCATCTTTTGGCTTCGACATTATGAATATGTGTATCACTACTATCGAGATTCAACAAAAATAGACCACTCTTCAAGGGTGCATGACCATAAAAGATATTACTCATATAAATAGAACAACCATTATTCTCTGATTTAAATGAATAACCGTCTCGCATCAAACAAGATCCAGATATAATGTTCATGCTCAATGCTGGCACCAAATAACAATTATTCAGGTCTAAAACTAATCCCGAAGGTAGATATGGAGGTAGCGTGCCGACCGCGATCACATCGACTTTGGAACCGTTTCCCACGCGCATCGTCACCTCATCCTTGGCCAGTGCTCGCTTATTCCGTAGTCCCTGTTTCGAGTTGCAAATGTTAGCAACAGAACCAGTATCAAATACCCAGGTGCTACTACGAGCTCTAGTAAGGTACACATCAATAACATGTATATCACATATACCTTTGTTCACCTTGCCATCCTTCTTATCCGCCAAATACTTGGGGCAGTTCCACTTCCAGTGTCCAGTCTGCTTGCAGTAGAAGCACCCAGTTTCAGGCTTAGGTCCAGACTTGAGTTTCTTCTCTTGAGCAGCAACTTGCTTGTTGTTCTTCTTGAAGTTCCCCTTCTTCTTCCCTTTGCCCTTTTTTCTTGAAACTAGTGGTCTTGTTAACCATCAACACTTGATGCTCCTTCTTGATTTCTACTTCCGCAGCTTTTAGCATTGCGAAGAGCTCGGGAATTGTCTTGTTCATCCCTTCCATATTATAGTTCATCACGAAGCTCTTGTAGCTTGGTGGCAGTGATTGGAGAATTCTGTCAATGACACTATCATCAGGAAGATTAACTCCCAGTTGAATCAAGTGATTATTGTACCCAGACATTTTGAGTATGTGTTCACTGACAGAACTACTCTCCTCCATCTTGCAGCTATAGAACTTATTGGAGACTTCATATCTCTCAATCCGGGCATTTGCTTGAAATATTAACTTCAACTCCTGGAACATCTCATATGCTCCATGACGTTCAAAACGTCGTTGAAGACCCGGTTCTAAGCCGTAAAGCATGGCACAATGAACTATCGAGTAGTCATCAGCTTTGCTCTGCCAGACGTTCTTAACGTCGTCAGTTGCATCAGCAGCAGGCCTGGCACCCAGCGGTGCTTCCAGGACATAATTCTTCTGTGCAACAATGAGGATAACCCTCAAGTTACGGACCCAGTCCGTGTAATTGCTACCATCATCTTTCAACTTTGCTTTCTCAAGGAACACATTAAAATTCAACGGAACAACAACACGAGCCATCTATCTACAACAAACATAGATAAGCAAAATACTATCAGGTACTAAGTTCATGATAAATTTAAGTTAAATTAATCATATTACTTAAGAACTCCCACTTAGACGGACATCTCTCTAGTCATCTAAGTGATCACATGATCCAAATCAACTAAACCATAACCGATCATCACGTGAGACGGAGTAGTTTTCAATGGTGAACATCACTATGTTGATCATATCTACTATATGATTCACGCTCGACCTTTCGGTCTTCGTGTTCCAAGGCCATATCTGCATATGCTAGGCTCGTCAAGTTTAACCTGAGTATTCTGCATGTGCAAAACTGGCTTGCACCCGTTGTAGATGGACGTAGAGCTTATCACACCCGATCATCACGTGGTGTCTGGGCACGACGAACTTTGGCAACGGTGCATACTCAGGGAGAACACTTCTTGATAATTTTAGTGAGAGATCATCTTAAAATGCTACCATCAATCAAAGCAAGATAAGATGCATAAAGGATTAACATCACATGCAATTAATATAAGTGATATGATATGGCCATCATCATCTTGCGCTTGTGATCTCCATCTCCGAAGCACCGTCGTGATCACCATCGCCACCGGCGCGACACCTTGATCTTCATCGTAGCATCGTTGTCGTTTACGCCATCTATTGCTTCTACGACTATCGCTACCGCTTAGTGATAAAGTAAAGCAATTACAGGGCGTTTGCATTTCATACAATAAAGCGACAACCATATGGCTCCTGCCAGTTGCCGATAACTTCGGTTACAAAACATGATCATCTCATACAATAGCATCACGTCTTGACCATATCACATCACAACATGCCCTGCAAAAAAAAGTTAGATGTCCTCTACTTTGTTGTTGCAAGTTTTACATGGCTGCTACGGGCTTAGCAAGAACCGTTCTTACCTACGCATCAAAACCACAACGATAGTTCGTCAAGTTAGTGTTGTTTTAACCTTCGCAAGGACCGGGCGTAGCCACATTCGATTCAGCTAAAGTGAGAGAGACAGACACCCGCTAGCCACTTTTAAGCACGAGTGCTCGTAACGGTAAAACCAGTCTCGCGTAAGCGTACGCGTAATGTCGTTCCGGGCCGCTTCATCTCACAATACCGCCGAACCAAAGTATGACATGCTGGTAAGCAGTATGACTTGTCGCCCACAACTCACTTGTTTTCTACTCGTGCATATGACATCTACGCATAAAACCTGGCTCTGATACCACTGTTGGGGAACATAGTAATTTCAAAAAAATTCCTACGTACACGCAAGATCATGGTGATGACATAGCAACGAGAGGGGAGAGTGTTGTCCACGTACCCTCGTAGACCGTAAGCGAAAGCGTTATGACAATGTGGTTGATGTAGTCGTACGTCTTCACGATCCGACCGATCCAAGCACCGAACGTACGGCACCTCCGAGTTCAGCACACGTTCAGCTCGATGACGATCCCCGGGCTCTGATCCAGCAAAGCTTCGGGGATGAGTTCCGTCAGCACGACGGCATGGTCACGATGATGAAGTTCTACCGGCGCAGGGCTTCGCCTAAACTCCGCAACGATATGACCGAGGTGGAATATGGTGGAGGGGGCACCGCACACGGCTAAGGAACGATCCGTAGATCAACTTGTGTGTTCTGGGGTGCCCCCCTGCCCCCGTATATAAAGGAGAAAGGGGGAGGCCGGCCGCCCCTTGTGGGCGCGCCAAGGAGGAGGAGTCCTCCTCCTAGTAGGAGTAGGACTCCCCCTTTCCTACTCCTACTAGGAGGGGAAAGGAAGGGGGAGAGGGGGAAGGAAAGAGGGGGGCGCCGCCCCCCTCCTCCTAGTCCAATTCGGACCAGAGGGAGAGGGGGCGCGCGGCCCACCCTGGCCGCCCCTCTCTCTTTCCACCAAGGCCCATGTGGCCCATTATCTCTCCCCGGGGGGTTCCGGTAACCCTCCGGCACTCCGGTTTTCTCCAAAAACGTCCGGAACACTTCCGGTGTCCGAATATAGTCGTCCAATATATCAATCTTTATGTCTCGACCATTTCGAGACTCCTCGTCATGTACGTGATCACATCCGGGACTCCGAACAAACTTCGGTACATCAAAACTTATAAACTCATAATAAAACTGTCATCGTAACGTTAAGTGTGCGGACCCTACGGGTTCGAGAACTATGTAGACATGACCTAGAACTATTCTCGGTCAATAATCAATAGCGGAACCTGGATGCCCATATTGGTTCCTACATATTCTACGAAGATCTTTATCGGTCAAACCGCACAACAACATACATTGTTCCCTTTGTCATCGGTATGTTACTTGCCCGAGATTCGATCGTCGGTATCCAATACCTAGTTCAATCTCGTTACCGTCAAGTCTCTTTACTCGTTACATAATGCATCATTCCGTAACTAACTCATTAGCTACATTGCTTGCAAGGCTTATAGTGATGTGCATTACCGAGAGGGCCCAGAGATACCTCTCCGACAATCGGAGTGACAAAACCTAATCTCGAAATACGCCAACCCAACATGTACCTTCGGAGACACCTGTAGTGCTCCTTTATAATCACCCAGTTACGTTGTGACGTTTGGTAGTACCCAAAGTGTTCCTCCGGTAAACGGGAGTTGCATAATCTCATAGTTACAGGAACATTATAAGTCATGAAGAAAGCAATAGCAATATACTAAACGATCAAGTGCTAGGCTAATGGAATGGGTCATGTCAATCACATCATTCTCCTAATGATGTGATCTCGTTAATCAAATGACAACACATGTCTATGGTCAGGAAACATAACCATCTTTGATTAATGAGCTAGTCAAGTAGAGGCATACTAGTGACTATATGTTTGTCTATGTATTCACACATGTATCATGTTTCCAGTTAATACAATTCTAGCATGAATAATGAACATTTATCATGATATGAGGAAATAAATAATAACTTTATTATTGCCTCTAGGGCATATTTCCTTCACGAATATAGTCGTCCAATATATCGATCTTTACGTCTCGACCATTTCGAGACTCCTCGTCATGTCCCCGATCTCATCCGGGACTCCAAACTCCTTCGGTACATCAAAACTCATAAACTCATAATATAACTGTCATCGAAACCTTAAGCGTGCGGACCCTACGGGTTCGAGAACTATGTAGACATGACCGAGACACATTTCCGGTCAATAACCAATAGCGGAACCTGGATGCTCATATTGGCTCCTACATATTCTACGAAGATCTTTATCGGTCAAACCGCATAACAGCATACGTTGTTCCCTTTGTCATCGGTATGTTACTTGCCCGAGATTCGATCGTCGGTATCTCAATACCTAGTTCAATCTCGTTACCGGCAAGTCTCTTTACTCATTGCGTAATACATCATCCCGCAACTAACTCATTAGTTGCAATGCTTGCAAGGCTTAAGTGATGTGTATTACCGAGAGGGCCCAGAGATACCTCTCCGACAATCGGAGTGACAAAACCTAATCTCGAAATACGCCAACCCAACATGTACCTTTGGAGACACCTGTAGTACTCCTTTATAATCACCCAGTTACATTGTGACGTTTGGTAGCACCCAAAGTGTTCCTCCAGTAAACGGGAGTTGCATAATCTCATAGTTACAGGAACATGTATAAGTCATGAAGAAAGCAATAGCAATATACTAAACGATCAAGTGCTAGGCTAACGGAATGGGTCATGTCAATCACATCATTCTCCTAATGATGTGATCCCATTAATCAAATGACAACACATGTCTATGGTTAGGAAACATAACCATCTTTGA
Source organism: Triticum aestivum (assembly GCF_018294505.1). Lineage (NCBI taxonomy): Eukaryota > Viridiplantae > Streptophyta > Magnoliopsida > Poales > Poaceae > Triticum > Triticum aestivum. Next base: position 508,065,624 of record NC_057813.1, read on the forward strand.
TTAATGAGCTAGTCAAGTAGAGGCATACTAGTGACTATATGTTTCTCTATGTATTCACACATGTATCATGTTTCCGGTTAATACAATTCTAGCATGAATAATAAACATTTATCATGATATGAGGAAATAAATAATAACTTTATTATTGCCTCTAGGGCATATTTCCTTCAGTCTCCCACTTGCACTAGAGTCAATAATCTAGTTCACATCATCATGTGATTTAACACCAATATTCATATCTGTATATGATTAACACCCATAGTTCACATCGTCATGTGATCAACACCCAAAGGGTTTACTAGAGTCAATAATCTAGTTCACATCGCTATGTGATTAACACCCAAAGAGTACTAAGGTATGATCATGTTTTGCTCGTGAGAGAAGTTTAGTCAACGGGTCTGTCATATTACAGAGTCGTATGTATTTTGCAAATATTCTATGTATACAATGCTTTGCACGGAGCTACTGTGACGCCCGGATATTTAGGCTACAGTAATTCCATGCTAATGATGCCACGTCACCTCGGTTACTGTTGTTAATCTCGCGATGGTTCAAAAACGATTCAAATTCAAATTTAAAATCGAGTCAAACAATTAAAGTTTTCAAAAGTCAAAACTAAAATGTTCTTAATGTGACAAACAAATCATGGATATTATTGGTGGAGTAACAACATCTTTATAAAATATTTATATACCCTAAAGTGATTAAAACAACATCAAAACAATTAGTTATACTCCTAATATATTTTACCAAATACTAAACTATTTTTTTTTATTCTGAGGTAAGACTTCTTAGAACACTGGATTGTTTTGACACACTATTTTTGGAGCTATTTTTATATTTTACTAAACCAAAAATAAAGTGCAACTAAAATAAAACAAAAAAGAATAAAAAAACAAAACTAGCAAAAAGGA